>NC_060276.1:37190129-37474606 GCF_021613505.1 Equus quagga
TATCACCCTCCTCACCCTGTCTCGGTGACTACATCATCCCCCCTCACTCCTGGCCACGTGACTGAATTTGCGGTTTTGCAGAGCCACTAATATCCTCTTTATCCCCTTTGTCCTTCTGTGTTTCTGGGGTCTTCGCATAGGCTGTCCAGGTGAGAAAACGGCACACAAGCTCACAGACTGACACCCCCACCAGCTTTGCCACTTAGGGAATTATCTGACTATACACTATAACCTGGCAAGGCCGGGGGTCCCTGAACTCATGCTGTGGGGTTGGCCTCCATTGAATTTCCTTCCCTTGTTATGGAGTCCCCTTCATGGCCTCCCATTAGAATCCTGGGGCTTGCAGCTACTTGATGCTTTTCAATCCATAGAAAGCCAAGTCAGCCATTCATTTAGGTCCTTGGGGGCCCAAATACCTCTGTCGTCACTGATTTAATCCTTTGGTTTTTTAATTTTCTTGCTTTGTACCTGAACATTCCACTTTGGCAGCAGCTCAGGAGGTTAATCCCATTGACCAACTTAAAGCATGGTGAAAGAAGTCTCAGAATACCTAGGAGACCAAATGGGCCTTGGGGATTTCTACAGTACTTGGCACTAGGGGGTCTTTCAACCTTAACGCCAAGGAACTGGCTGACTTAACTGCTTGCATGAGGGATTAAAAGGGCAGCCCTGTATCCATGGCTCCCTGTGAGGCTGAAACAATGGCTCCCCTTTAACCTCTACTTCACCGATTGGCTCAGGAAACAGCCATTGTGGTGTGATTCAGACTGGAAGTACCAGGAAACCAGAGTCTAGTTGCCACCCTGGCTTCCCAGAGCTCCATTCAGAGGCTAAAGTGTGAATCACATTCATAAAGGAGGAATAATTTATAATCATAAAGGATTTGCTCACCCTGCCAGCTACTGTGCCATGCTGGAAGTAATAGCCATTGGTGTGGCGCTCTGGGTGGTAGGTGCTAATACTTCAGCCAACTAAGAACTCTGCCTGTTAGCAGCCTGCATAGGCCATTGTTAAGGGGCCATTTACAAAACCCAACAAGCCAACCAACCAGAAGCCATGGGAATGGGCAATGGCCCAGATCTGGACAGAGCTTCACTTGACAGCTGTCCTGTGTTCTCTCCTGTGCTGATTCAGGACATCCTGGAAAGAAAGGTCCAAGGGGCGAGACAGGTCCCCCTGCATCAGCTGGAAAGAGAGGTCTCCCTGGGCTGAAAGGCTTTCCTGGAGCTCCAGGGCTAATTGGCTTCCTGGGGAACTCAGGCTTGCCAGGGGTCACTGGGTTGCCAGGCCTGCCAGGTCTGAAGGGTAAGTGAAGCAATCAGGAAGACACCAGTGGGTGCCAAAAACAAGCATCCGTGCTGCCCAGCTTGCCCCCTCCTCCCTGCCTAGGAAAGGGGAACAAGGAGGGAGGTGGGCAGGGCTTTTTGTGGCAAGATAATTGGACAAGGCTAGTGCTAAATGAAGACCCCCACCCAAGGTAAGTCACCCTCACTGCCTGCTGGGTGGAACACTGGGCATGGCCAATAAAGCCCAGGACAGTAACAGCCACACTGGGTTTGCTCATTTGCATGACCCCTACCACAGAGTCTGATAGCTCTCATTTTCTGTGATTGTCCTGCTGGACACCAGAGACTGAACGGGAGGCATCTCCATTTTATACAGGAGAGAGTGACTAGTCCAAGGTCATGCAACTGGTTAGCAACAGTGCCAGGCTAGAGTTCATCTTCCTTACTCCTAGCCCTGGTCTTTTTTCTTTTTCTTGCCACACAAGGGCTCTAACTTGGTGAATCATAAGAGAAGTACCCACCTCTTCTTTCCTTTCTGTTGCTTAGTGCCATGTCCATGTTCAGGAAAGTAGTATAATGTGTAGTGACTAATAGCTTGGGCTTTGGAGTTAGAGAAACCTGGGTTTGAATCCCTTCTCTGCAGCTCCCTAGTTGTGTGACTTTGGGTGAGTTATTTGACCTCTCTGAGCTTCCATTTCCTTGTATGTAAAACAGGGATAACAATAAAAGCTCTTGTTTCTCAACAGGTGGGAAAGGGTCTGTTGGACTGATAGGTTTTCCAGGGATGCCAGGTCTCCCTGGTATTCCTGGTGCAAGTGGATTAAAGGGAGTTCCTGGGTCACCAGGAAGAGTGGGACCATCTGGACGGACTGGTAGCCCTGGTGAGAAAGGTGAGCTGGGAACTGAATTCTGGAATTGCCATCCATGCTTCCCAGGAGACATTTTGTTTGTCAACTTTGTCATTCGTGTGGCTTGTACCAACCCTGTGTTAGATAATAAGATTTAGGGCTCCTAAATGAAGTCCTTTTAAACCAAAAGACCTCATCACTTCTGAGTTAGCACTGCATGTCAGAGGCCTTGTCGTACCTCCCTAGATGCTCAGCGAAGGAGGGTTTTGAGTAGGGTCTAAAGTTGCTAGTGGACTTTGGGCTTGTCAAAGGAGAGACCGTGTACATAAATGCAAAGTTGGAGAAACGGGGGCAGGGAAGAAGCTGGAAGGGGCTGGAAAGGGGGCTTGGGGGTGGTGCCAGAAGAGCTGATATGACAGGTCTGTGCATGCCTGACCCTGTGTCTAAGCTCCCTCTTATACTGGTCTCATGATCTCCATCCCCGCAGGAGACAGAGGCGACCCAGGGCCCGTTGGACTACCCAGTCCAAGACTTCCAATGCTGAACCTCCAATTCAAAGGAGACAAAGGCTCTCGGGGCTCAGCTGGATCCAACGGATTTCCTGGGCCCAGAGGTGCTGGGGCAGGGAATGGGCAGGAGAAATGCCCAAGAAAGGTTCTATGACCAAACTTTACTTCTTTCCTGAGAATAGGCCCTGCATGCAGTCCAAGGCCCCCAGAGCGGCAGTGTGGGTGGCAGCAGGAAATCCAAGGAGGCTGCCTTCCCTGGGCCTGAGTGGTGCCTGGACTTTGAGACTGTCAGCTTGCATTGCCATGATGGAACTGAGTTTTTGAACCACAGGCTGTTGCAGCCCTAGAGGGGCCTGGCAGATGGTGGAGCATGGGCACTGAGCAGCTTTTCCAGTGCTAGAGCTCGGGTGGCCTTGAGTCGTGCCCCATAAGGCTGAAGGCACCTCCCCCCACCACCTCCACACTAACTGTCGCCAAGCCTGCACTTTGCCTGCCTGTGACCCAGGGCACCTGCACCCTGAGGAGCAGATTTTCTCTTGCCCAGAGTCTTTTTTCAAGCTGTTTGCTTCTTTCCCAGGTGACAAAGGAGTAGCTGGCCGTCCTGGGCCACCAGGCTTACCTGGACCTCCTGGCTTCCCCAGCACCATCAAGGGACTTATTGGGAGACCAGGCCTCCCTGGTCCCACAGGACTACGGGGCTTACCTGGCCTGAAGGGGTCCCCTGGAATCACAGGTTTCCCAGGCATACCCGGAGAAAGTGTAAGTGTGCCCAGATCTTTGTCTCTCCACCAGGAAAGGGCCTCCATAGCAGGGGAGACATGTCCCTATTGCCCACCGTTTTTATCCCAGCCCACTTCCCAGCCCATTCCTCTAGCTGACGCCAGACAAAGCTCTCTCCTTTTGTCTGACGAGTCCTCTGACCCTTTCCTGAATGTCCCCTCCTCTGGACTTTTGTTCATGCTCCCTCCACTACATAGCAGAGCCTTTTCCTCTGCAGTTGCCTAACACCTGCCCATCCTTCAGGCCACAGCCCAGAAGCCTGATCCTCCAGGAGTCCCTGAGCTCCCACCATGCTAGCACTCTACAATTCTCACTGCTTATATTGATCCTAGTTGCTCCTGTGTGGGTCTGATTTCTTGAATGAGATTGTTAGGACTTGAGAACAAGAACTGCCTTACATGCTCTTTTGTCTGCACCCCACTGCCAGCACCCCGCATTGAGTTTGGCACATCATAAGGATTCGGTATAGACTTCTCAATGTTTTGATTTCAGAAAGGTCTTTGTTGCCTCCACAAGAGGCAACAACTGGCCAAGAATCAAATCCAGCTTTTCTGGGTTCTTGAAAGGCAGGGTAGTAGAGTAGACTTAGCAATGAGACAGACCTGGGTTTGAGTCTCAGCTCCATTACCCATTGGCTCGGTGATTTTGTGTGTATTGTTTAATTTGCCTGGGCCTCACTTTTCTCATCTATAAAAAATGGAAATAATATTCAAGCCTCCTTCAGACAGTAGTGAGGCTTAAGTGAGATGATATATGTAAAGCACCCAGCATTGGATCTGGCATATGGCAGGCTCTGAAGAAATACTAGCAATAATAGTAGTACAACTGAAGGGACTAAGTGAACTGGATCACAGAACACCTCTGCTCCCTGCAGGCAAAGTCCCTGTCTCTTAAAAGGGTCAGTTTACCTGGTGCAGAGAACACACACACACACACATACACATCCTGGAAGCAATTTCAAGAGAAATAATTCTCAACTGCATGGTCCTGACTACTCACACACTAGGAGGAATGGAATCAAAGTGGGAAGGTGTTCAGAGAGGAGTCCCAGCAAGAGCAAAGGCTCAGAATTAGTAGGTATGGTAATGTGCGGATAAAGCCAGACGAATGCAGGGGTGTTCTGGGTAATTGCCCAGAAAGCATAGTGACCCAGCCCAGAACCCAGGCTCCCACCCAAGGCACTAGGTAGCATATGTCTTTACTGGGTACATCTTAAAATGAATCAAAACCATACCAGATAGCAGGGGAAGAACCATACTGATGACAGCTGACATGCTCACTTCCCAGACTCACAGTGTTGGACATTAGCCAATGAAGGCAAGTTTTCCTGTGAAAATGGTAACATTAGCCCAAATTCAGACTCCAGTACCTGCACACATACAGCCTGCTGCCTGGTGGCAGAAAGTCTTCGTGTTCCTTGTGGAACCTGTGGTAGGGGGCTAGGCCCACATGGTGAAGCAACACTTTTTCTTGTACAAAATGGCTCCAGAGCTTTGGCTTGGGTGCAGGTAGCAAATTCTCTGCAAAGCACACCAAGTGCCTGGCCTGACTGTCACATTCTGTATTTTCTAAGAGACTTCCTAAAAAAGCCACACCTTGATTTCCCAAGATTTCAATTTTGATAGGCGTTGAGAAGTTATGAATGACAAGACCAGGATTAATCTGCAGATAGAATGTCTCCCTAAAACTCTAAGTATACATTTCCACCTTTGCTCATCACCCTCCCCTGTGCAGGATTTCCGTCCCCGCCCCCCAGTTCACCCCTGCCACAGAGTACACAGTAGACATCCCTCAGACAGTGGCTCACGGAAGGGAAGGGGGCTGAGAGGGTGGGAGGCCCTGAGCGCTGGGCAGAAATAATGATACCCATATTGCTGTGAAGGGTTCACAGGGTCTCAATGGAGCGCCCGGGCTCCCAGGAGCATCTGGTCTACCAGGTTCAAAAGGTAAGGAGCATTTTCTCTTTTAAATGTGTTTTTTCAGAGCAAGGTGGATTTCTAGCAGGCCCAGGGCTCTCGTGGGGGAAGATTCTGTGGATATGGGAAAGTGAATTGATTTACATTTTCCTTTTGGCAAAACTCCCTTTGTCGTCTTTCTTCCTCAAAGACATGTGACAAACAATGGTTTGACCCACCTGCTTTCTAGACTCAGCAGCAGAGGAGAATCTCGGCTCTAGACAGTCTCTCCCCCTGCTGAACCCAGTCCACTGAGCAGGAAAATTTCCCATCCTTGCTGTCATCATTCTTTCATTCTGGTGATGTTTGAGAGCTCCTCCTATCATCTCCTCTGCCCATAATGAGCCAGTGATGTGTTTCCCAATGGAAATATGCTGCATGTAGCAGCACTTCGTGCCAGTAGCCTGGTAGCATCCCAGCTCTTTGTTGGTGATTGGTCCCCTTTTATCCAACAGGTAATCTTGTCAAGGAACTCTTCTGGCTATATTAAATCTGAAAAGATTTTGCCTTCAAAAGATCTCTTTGTACAAAATGAGCTATAGCTTCTCCTGACCACTTGAACAATTTTTTTATATCCCCAGGAGATCACGGCCAGACACTCGGAATTTCCGGTACCCCAGGACCCAAGGGACAACCTGGGGAGACTGGTTTTGAAGGTAAGGCTGCTGTACTTTCGTCTCATATGTCTCACAGACTCCCCAAAACTGAGGATTGGAAGGAATTTTGGAGACCAACCTCAAATTATGCAACTTCTATCCAGTGCAGAAAAATTCCTGCCTGACATGTATCCACTCACAGGCAGCCCATAGTTTCCTCAAGCAAATCAGCCTACTCTTCCTTCAAGACTCGTAGACTTAAGTCGAAGGCCTTTGGAATAATGGTGTCCACTCCCTTAGTTTATAGTTATCTAAACTGCTTCTCAAACATTTCTACCCATTGTTTCTACTTCTGGGGGCACTCAGAACAAGTTTACCTATTTTTCAATTGGGCAGCACCTTTCAAATGTGAAGACAGCTGCCATGATCCTTTTCAGAATTTCTTCACTGGATCTATCCCCCTTTGCAGTTCAAGTGGCTTTACCTTCCTGCTCACCCTCTCCCGTGGAGGAACACATTGCCCAAAATGTGGTCTAATCACAGCATTTTTCTTGATTTTCTTTATAGGTGTGAAAGGAAAAGCTGGACTAGTGGGTGATGTGGGCTTCCCAGGAAACAAAGGTGAAGATGGGAAAGTTGGTCTTTCTGGAGATGTTGGCCTTCCTGGCTCCCCAGGTACCATGCTACATGACAACTTTAGTCTGAAAAAGTTAGGATTAGCCTCAAGTCATGCCCCATTCTGAACTTCTGCCTTGGTTTCACTTTTAGGACTCCCCGGGATTGCAGGCATGAGAGGAAATCCAGGGCTTCCGGGTACTCCAGGCCATCCAGGGGCAACTGGGCCCCTGGGACCTCCTGGCCTAGTAGGAATCAAAGGTATGTGTATTTGGAAGAAGGCAGTGGGGAAAAGGGTCCTTCCCTCAAACAAGGATTACAACTACTTTACATTAGGGGACACTGGCTGGGGTTAAGCCATATTCAGGGGAGTCATTGACTGGGCCATGTGAGAGATAATGGGAAAGAAGGATGAAGAGGAAGAAAGGAGGGAAGCATGAATGGGTAGAGGAGAACTTGGTCCGTGGAAAGAATAGCAAGGAAGGTTGTTGCCCTGGCGTATGTAGCCATTCCTTGACTTAGAGATTGGGCAGTGAGTCTCTGAGAGCTGGCAACTCAAGGTCTTGGCATTGCCACTCAGAGTACTTGAAGATACCTAATTATCTACCACCCTGCTCTTCAAGCTGTATTAGTCTCTAATAAGCATCAGGAAAACCTAGAGTGGAGGGTGGAGGTTAGAGGTGATCCAGTCTCCCTTAGGGCATTAAATAATGCCTCAAGAAAGGCCATGGTCTTTAAAAGGAGGACTTTGCAATGCCCTTGGGGCATTTTCCTGACCTTTCATGATTCAGAGTTGCTGGAGCCATTTCTGATATTCTCTCCCCTCAGGTTTCCCTGGACTTCCTGGTTTACATGGACTGAATGGGCTTCCAGGAACAAAGGGGACCCATGGAACTCCAGGTTAGGAAGACCCTCAAGGGCAAGGAGAAGAGCAACAGCCCTTCCAGAAGCCTGGCAGGAGCTGGCCATGAGTTCTCGACTATGATGTATCTCATATCCTTGGACTCATAGATCTCCTTGCTATCCCCCAATTTGGGGTGCCTTGATGTGCGGAGTAAGGAGGATAAGATTTGTCCTTCTATTCGAATGAGTTCTCCTTCCTGTTATTTCAGTATTCAGCCTCTGGTGTCTGTCAGGCAGGCCTCCAGCAAGTGAGCTAGGCACGAAGGCGTCACCCCCACTCAGTTCTGTCCTGCTCTCTTTGCATCTCCTCCTAGGACCTAGTATAACTGGTGTGCCTGGGCCAGCTGGCCTGCCTGGTCCCAAAGGGGAAAAAGGTCCTCCAGGAATCAGCATGGGAGCCCCAGGGAAGCCAGGCATGAAAGGACAAAAAGGTGACCGAGGTAAGTGAACCCAAGTCATGCCTTGTAGAAGCTGAGTAAGGCGGGGCTGGGGAGCCAGGGTTGGAGTTCCTCAGGCCCATGCAGCTCACAGGGTTGAGCTGTGCATGTCTTCACATCTCTAGGAATCTCAGAACTCAGTGGAACAGACTGCTAAGAAAGAGAGGGTAGGCCATGCCTAGGGTTTTTCTGGGAATGGTTATCAGGGAACAGTTCAACGAGTCCCCTCTAGTCTCCAGATTCCCTCCTGCTCTCCCCTATTAACCTCAGGGCCTCTCTTGCACACTTGCCCAGAGCCTGAGTATAATGATCCTGAGGGACAGGGCTTGTCCTCATAGCAAGAGATTTGCCAGAAGTTCCTTAGTGTCCAGTGTGGATGGCACTCCCAGGGCCCTGGGAAGACAGTGTGGCTGCTAGAAGGAGCCCAAGACTAGGGATAAATGTCTCCCTAGAACAGGCACACAGCAAGCACTCAATTAGGACTTGTTGCATTTACTGGAAAACAGGTTTCACCCTAATCTCAGCCCCAGACTCATGTTATTGTCTGAAGTCCCTTTCTGAGCCTCCCTTTCCCCACCTGTGAAATAGCAATAATGAATGCTTATTCATTAACTCTCCTTAGGAGTGTTCTGAAGACTCACATATACCCTACTCAATGTAAAAACAGGAAATGAATGCAGCCTTGCATCACAGCTGAGTATATGCTCTGAAGTCAGACCACTCGATTCAAATTACAGCCCTACCCCTCCCTCACTAGCTATATGACCTTGAACAAAGAAGTTACTTGCCCCTCAATCCCAAATGAACCCTTTCGTTTTCCTTGTCTGTAAAATGGGCATAATAAGAGACTCTCCCTCATAGGTTGGGTGAGGAACCAATGAGGAGTGAGGTAATGTATATAAAAGCACTTAGCACAGCACCAGGCACATAGTAGGTGCTCAAGCATTGTTGGCCATTGTATCATTACATGTTACTGGGGAAGTCAGATTTGCAAAATGTTCTGTTCTTCATAGTTCTGGGGCCTGAGGTTCCACCACATTTTGTTTATGTGCATGTTTGTACAATGGGTGTAGGTTTTTCAGGAACTCGATTCAGACATTAATTCATTTCCTGCTGCATTTTGTAGTGGTGCAACTGCTGTCTCTGTGTTTGCTTTCCTTGGGTCTGGATCAACTTGTTCTTTTCTGAAAGCCATCAACTCCTCCAGAGTGAGGGCTCAAACGGGGTCTGAGGCTGCAGGGAGATTGTGTGGCTTCTTTCACAGGAGCTAGAGAAGAGGGGACCCAGAGAGAAGCACAGGGGCGTTGCCTTTTCTGTTGTCATATCTTGACTATGAAAGCTTAGTCATTAAACTATGCATTTCCTTTAGCCATCTGAGGTAGCAAAATCACAATTACAAATACAGTAAACAGCACATGTCAAGATGGATACATTTCAGGAATATAATGTTTGGCAAAAAAAAAGCAAGTCGCAGAGGAATACATTTGGTATGATTCCATTGATAAACATTTATAAATAAGCAAAAACAGCCAGTATATTGTTTGGGGATACAAATACGCGCGGTCAAACTGTGATTGAAAAGGAGTCCTGAACACAAAATTCAGGAGTGCCTGCCTCCTGTCAAGGGGGAGAAGGTGGTGGGATCTGTGAAGGGTATGCAAAGAAATTCAAAGGTAACACTATCTTCTTTTCCTTACATTGGGCAGTTGGAACACAGATGTTCATTGTAGCTGGATTTTTTTTACATACGACTTATAAATATTCTTCTGCTCTTCTCACTATCTAATTAAAACAATTTGTTTTAAAAGAATACGGTAAATACCCTATCCCTCTGTGGGCACACATCTCTCATTTGATCATAGAAATCAGTGTGAGATGAGGATTTACCCCTAAGAAGACTTCCTAGAGCCGTCTCTGTCCCTGCAGTACTTTGATCTAAATAACTTTAAATGACACCCCTCATTTTCATATTTGCTCTAAATATTTAGAGGCTGCATTTGTATATGTCATGTTGTTTTAAGGCTCTGACACGGAAATGAGTCAGAAAAATATGCCGTCTTGCATTTTCATGTGCTCATTTAAAGCGTCTTATTCTTAAAGAAATACGTGAGCTTTGTTTTTTTTGCTATTTGAGGTCAAGTACCTTTATTTCAGGTTTCATGATATATTCGTGTAATTATAAAATCAAGAAACAGGTAGAAAGAGGAGGCAGCTCCAAAATCTGCCATGGGAACTTTTTATAATCTGTGTGCTGCCCACACTCTACTATATGTGGTGTCTTGTTTATTGGTTTTGTGTAATTTCAGCATATATATATATGTGTGTGTGTGTGTGTGTGTGTATGTATGTATATATAAAGCTATATTTTCAGGAAAAATATATAATGTCTTTCTTTTCAGATTTTTATCTTTGTGATAAAGAAAAATACTTCCAAGGTTCATCAAGACATAATTGACAATACTAAAAGTAGAACTGCATGGCTTTGCAACTAGTTTTTATTTTTTATTTTATTTTTATTTTTTATTTTTTAATTTTGTTTCCTTTCCAGACCTATAATAATTGGAGACTTTTTTAAAATTTATTTTTTTCCTTCTCTACATTCCCTCAGCATTCGATTAATTAATGAGCTGTTAAAAACACCTGAATTGACCAATCTACCACCTTTCTTTACAAGTTTTCATGGATTCACCCTTTCTTAACTAAATATGAGGAATTTGACATTAATATTTTCAGCTTTTCTTGTCAGAAAAATAAAATTCAATATTGATATTTTTGCATTTTCTTGTCACAAACAAAAAATAAGAATCTCAACCACCAGGACAATTTATCAACAAGTTTGAATCTATTCCTCTTCATTTGAATATATTCCAGAATATTCCACAATAATAAATACATTTCTTCCGTGCTACAAGTATAGTATGGACTCTACATTTGTATACCTGGCTTTGATGTGTTTTCCCATCAAGATTACCATCTATGTATTCAACATGTGCATATTCAATAAATCTTTTGTATTAAGTTGAGATTTTTGATTTTGAACATATTATAATAGAAATCGTTCCACAAACAGAAAACACGTACAGCAGTATTAAAATTTGAGCAAACGAGTATTCTGTATCTACTCTAATAAATAAGCTTTTCTCTTTGGCCAAAAGAGGGAAGGGATTTAATACAGACAAATTTGTTCTATAGGCAATTAAGCAAGCATTCAACTAATATCATGAATTGCCTATAAAAGTGTTTGACAGTTTGCCTAGAAGACACAGAAGTTAGTCCCAGAAGACACCAGGAGGCACAGCACCCTTGCTGCCTCCGTTCTGATGGAGCAAGTGTCTGTTCTGACTGGTTGGGGCCTGCGCCCACCTTGGTCTGTAACCTTCTCTGAGCAGCATCAGACATAACTGGCTACCTTAATGAAATGTTCTGCGACAGGGAGAGTAGGTTTAAAAACACTTTGGCAAACTTCAATTCCAGGTGCACGGTCACGCCCTCTTTTCTTCCTGATTTGAGGGAAATCTGTCTAAAAGACTTCCATTACCAGTGAGGTCAAGGAGCTAGAACTTTCTGAAGCTCTATCCCAATTAAATGCAACGCCTGCTAGGAGAGAGGAGTCTCTGAGCCCCTGTCAGCTACCTTCATCTGCTGGCTGTGAAGGCAGAATGAAGGGAGAAGAGTTCTCTGCTGGTGTTCGCTGGTCTGGATCCTACCTCACCACTTCCATTTTCTCTGAGAGAGCCTGGCCCTCTTCAGGGCACACAAGACCCATGCAGCCCCTTTTATCTATTCTTTGCAGGTTTCCCAGGTCTCCAGGGCTCTGCTGGTCTCCCTGGGGCCCCAGGCCTCTCCTTGCCCTCAGTCATAGCAGGACAGCCTGGCGACCCTGGGCGACCAGGCCTAGATGGAGAACGAGGTAAAGACAGGAAGCCCCAGAGAGGGCTGGCTGTCGCCTTTTGTCCAGAGTTTGGGAGTTTGGGGAGGTCATGTGTGCAGTCCAGCCCCATCCCTATTGCTGGACACACATGAGCCTGCTCGGCCTCACGTCCTTCCCCTAGCAGGGACACAGGGGACTGGAACAGGCTGCATTTTGCTAAAAGGGTTTGGGAAGGTCTGGCACTGGGACCCCGCAGATGGCAAGGGAACATTCTCTGCCCTGGGAATGGGTTTTGCTTCCTATCAGTCCCGAGGCCTTCAGCAGCGGCCACTTCCTGCTCACCTGCCCTCATCCCTATTCTGATCTCATCCCTAGGCCGACCAGGCCCCCAGGGGCCCCGAGGTCCCCCTGGGCCATCCTCTGATCAAGGCGACCCGGGAGACCCTGGCTTCCCTGGAATTCCGGGCCCTCAAGGGCCCAAGGGAGACCAAGGAATTCCAGGTTTCTCTGGCCTCCCTGGAGAGCTAGGACTGAAAGGTATGGCTGCTTGGCTGGCTGTTGGGCCCTTTCCACTCCACAGTCAGAGATGGCCCCTTCCTGCAGCCCTGTGAAGAGAGGCCAGCTGATAATGCTCTTCCCATCCTCACCTCTGCCTAGTCTCAACTCCCCCACCACCAGAACCACCACGCCAGGCATTGACTTGCTTTCCTTTGGACTTTGCCAGGCATGAGAGGTGAGCCTGGCTTCATGGGGACTCCAGGCAAGGTTGGGCCACCTGGAGACCCAGGATTTCCCGGGATGAAGGGGAAGACAGGGCCAAGAGGTGAGTTGAGAGCATGTGCTGAGCTGATCTTGAGCTCAAGGGAGGGGTCTGAGGGCAACATCCTTCAGGAGTCACTGCTCACCGCCAAGAAAGCCTGGATGCCAGAAGCAGCTGGATCAAGTTACTCCAGAGAGCTGGTTTCTCCGCTTTGGGGATACCTCTGCCTCCGTCAGCTCCCAAGACTGAAGGACACTGCTGCTTTGCCACCATGGATCCTGACACTGACCACCCCTCTCTGCATTATTTCCACAGGAGTGGGCATTGGGTTTGCACTCAGATCACCACTCACCCATTTGCTCAGTCCAGAAATGAAGAACGATCCTTTACATCCTTTACCACCACCCCCCTCAGTCACACACATCCAATCCATTAGCAAGCCCTGAGGGTTTTACCTCCTTAATGCCTTGCATCCACTCACCTCTGATCACCTCCACTGCTACCACCCAGGTCTGAGCCACCAACATTTCTCACATGAATCACTGCAGTGACCTGCTAACTGGTCTCCCTGCGTCCATTGTGCACCTCTTCCAACAGTCATTTCTCCACACAGGGGTCAGAGAGATCTTATAAAAACATAAATCATCCACTCACTTTCCATGGCATAAGAATAAACCATGGCCACAAAGCCCTATGTGATGCCTCCCTCTTCATCCTCATCACCAGCCCTTCCCCTTTGCTACTCACTGTGCTCTTGCCACACTAGCCTCTTTCAGTTATCCAAAAACACCACACCTGGCTGGCCACAGGGCCTTTGCACATGCTAGTTCTACTTCCTGGAATACTCTTGCTCTCCTGGCTCCTTCTAATGCTTTAATGGTCTCAGCTTAAATGTCACTGCTTTTAAGAGGCCACTTATTAATCTCTCATAAGCAGGTTCTCTACCCCATAGCCCCCTCCTCTCTCTCCCACTGTCACTCCACTGTTCATTTCCTTCATAGCACTTCTCACAATCTTCAGTAAGATTAATGGTATTTGTCAGGTTGTACATTTTTCATCTTTATCACCAGACCATAATCTCCATAAAGGTCTGTCTTATTCACTGCTCTGTCCCATGATCTGCCAGGGCCTGGCATGTAGTAGGCACTCGAGAAAGACTTGTTCAATGGATTAGCAAGCAAATTGGCTCATTTGGCTTCTATTAGACAGCTGGCCAGGGTCAGGGTCCCAGGCTGTGATGCCACCTGAACCTCTGGGGTTAAATGCATCCCTTTGGCCTCTTTGGCACTGTGTTTTGACCAGTGAGGGAGTAAACCAACCACCCCACCTCTAAACAAAGGCTCAGCCCACCATATTTGCAACAAACATATCCTGACTTGGCTACCACATACCAGGTCTTGTGCTGAGCCTGAGCCTGAGCCTGAGCCTGAGGAGACAAGATGCATATAACCCAGTCCCTGCCCTCAAGGACTATCACTATACCCCTTAAGGAGATAGATGGCTAAAAAGGACATTGTGTAAAGTATTGTGAGAGCCATCCTGGCAGTATCCAGTGGGGACTGTGGGGACAAACAAGGGCAGAAAGCTGGTGACTGTGAGGCGAAAAGAAGGCTTCTGGGGACTCAGTCTGGCCACGTCCTCTGCCTACGCCTGACATTTCCATTTCCCCCACCAACAGGCCTTTCCGGCCCCCGAGGTGCTCCTGGACAAACACCAATTGCAGAAGCCATCCAGGTTCCTCCCGGGCCCATGGGTCTACCGGGCATTGATGGCATCCCTGGCCTCACAGGGGACCCTGGGCTTCAAGGCCCTGTAGGTCTACAAGGTGAGGAGGGTGCCAGAAATAGGGGACTTCTCAGAGAGCTGAGATAGCCTCGACTGAGAGGCTGAAGCAACTGGCTGGGAACCCGAGCTCCAAGGGGGCACCTTCATCAAGCATTTCCTCTGCTCCTTCACAGAGCTCCCAAACTTCTTGCCAGGAGGATGGGCCAGCAGTTGTACTTGGCTTTAGAGAATGTGTGGGCAGAGCATAGCAGCTACTGCAGACAGCTTGTCCCTCACTAATCTTCTGCTGAGAGAAAGAGGGAGTGTGGTGGAGGATAAAGAGCAATGGAGAAAGCCCAGGGCTGGGGGACAGGAAACCCCACTTCTAGTCCCAGCTTTGCCCCAACTGGAGTAAGCTAGCAGTCTGTCCAGGGCTCGGTGTCCGCATTGCTGACACGGGACGCCAGCAGTGGCCCTGCATACTGGGAGGATGAGAGGAAGGGAGGAGGAAATGGTGTGAAGGGGCTCAGAAGGGTTACGTTCAGACGGCAGTCCCAGGGCCGAGATGCAGGGACCTGACCTAAGGACTAGCCCAGGGGGCTCAGCCCTGAGCTCAGCGTGCACTCCAAGATGATGGCAGTGCGCCCTCTCCTGGTGAGTCCTGGGCATGACATGCAATTCTTGTTTGTCCAGGGAGGGCTCCTCCAGATGCTCCCCATTGAGAACTCCGCTGTGGGCCTTCTCTCTCTGCAGGCTCTAAAGGTTTACCTGGAATCCCTGGCAAAGATGGCCCCAGCGGACTCCCCGGCCCTCCTGGGGCTCTTGGTGACCCTGGTCTCCCTGGACTGCAAGGCCCTCCAGGATTTGAAGGTCTGGTGATGTTGGCACTAGAGGGCAGAGGGCTTCTATGAGGGTTTAAGGCTTGGGGGTGGGTCAAAATCTCAAATCTGAGAATTGGGAAACCTGGTGGTAAAACTTGACACTACCAGAAGGCTGGAAAACTGGGCTCTAATCCATTCACTCCCACCCTGTTCTGAGCCTGTGAAGGATTAGAGCCCTACGTTCCGGAAGGCAAAGGACTGTTCCAAATCCTTTTCTGGGTTCTCTTTCAGCTCTGAAGAGCTATGACTGTACACGGTAGTGTAGCCCCCTGCCCTGCACCTCCCCTTTTCTACCCAGGGATTCTGATGTGGCTAGGAGGGGGGTGGTTCAAGGATTAAGAAAATTTGAGATAAGGTATGGCTGTTATACTTACCTCCCCTTTTATATGAGAGGTGGCAAATCAGTTGTCCTGAGTAGAGAACAGTTCTGAGGCTCAGTGGGGAAGTGGTGTGATGGATTAGCCACAGCTGCCATGGGCAGGAGAGGAGGGTGTGATTTTGCCCTGCTAATCCCAACTCTGCTTTTGCTGCCTCTGATTTGGCAGGTACTTAGTTATCTCCTATGAGAGCCTGCAAGGCCAGCCCGAGAAGTAGCTCCCTGCACTCCTTCATCCCCTCGCAGAGAAGCCAAGGCCAGGTGGCTGTGGGAGGGAAGCTGGATAGCGTGCTTTTTAAAGTGAGGACTCTGCAGCCCAAGACATCTGAGTTGGTATTCTAGCTCCACCACTCCCTAGCTGTGGGACCTCTGAGCGTCAGTTTCCTCATCTACAAATTGGGGTGGTAAGGTTGTCATGAGGATCGAGTGAGCTAACACGTGTACATAATGTGCCCTGCTTAACGCTTGGCACAAAGAGTAGCTGCTATTATTATTGGCTGAACCTGGCTCACCCCTTTTCTGCTCTGTCCCTCTTAGGAGCTCCAGGGAAGCAGGGCCCCTTCGGGAGGGCTGGAATGCCTGGGCAGAGCGTGAGAGTGGGCTACACCTTGGTGAAGCACAGCCAGTCGGAACAGGTGCCCCTGTGCCCCATCGGGATGAGCCAGCTGTGGGTGGGTTACAGCTTGCTGTTCGTGGAGGGGCAGGAGAAAGCCCACAACCAGGACCTGGGTAGGTACCGGCTCTGACAGCCAGCCCTGGCCATCCGTCCCCACAAGGACCAAGAGCTACCCTTCTCACTCCTCCCAGCCCTTGGCGGGCCTACTTTTGGATAGTGGGTTAGGAGCACCAGTTCTGGAGTCAGGAAGATCTGGGTTCAAACCCTGGCTCTAGCACTTACTGTGTACCCTGGACAAGTTATTCAACCTCTCTAAGCTGCTGCTTGCTCCTTAATGGAACAAGGCTAATTCTAGTACCTATCCCATAGGGTGACATAAGGATCATATGAATTACCCAATGTAAAATGCTTAGAACAACAGTTGGCACATATTAAGCATCCATTAAACGTTAGCAATTAGTAGTGGTAGTAATAATATGTCCTGCAGGGCAACAATGATTACCCAAGAATTAATTGTATTGTCTACAGGTGTGCTGACTCTGAGCCACAGATTCACTCTATTAAATGCTGATTTTACAAAGCAGATTAATAAGGGAATTATTATTCAGTTTATAAAAAGATTTTCATTATCAAACTTCCCTGGTGTATTGAAAATAGGATTTGATCAGCAGACTTCAGTGTATGTACGGTGTTCCAGGATTGTAAGGAGAGGTGTCCCTGGCTCTGCTACAAGCAGTTGGATGTAAACCCCAACCACCATCTATTCCAGTCCTAGCAGCCCTGGGAAACATCCCAGCCTTGGCCCTGTCCACCATCTCTCCTTCCAGGGTTTGCTGGCTCCTGTCTTCCCCGCTTTAGCACCATGCCCTTCATCTACTGCAACATCAATGAAGTGTGCCACTATGCTGGACGCAACGATAAATCCTACTGGCTCTCCACCACCGCCCCCATCCCCATGATGCCTGTCGGCCAGACCCAGATTCCCCAGTACATCAGCCGCTGCTCTGTGTGTGAGGCTCCCTCACAAGCCATTGCTGTGCACAGTCAGGACATCACCATCCCACGGTGCCCCCTGGGTTGGCGCAGCCTCTGGATCGGGTACTCCTTCCTCATGGTAAGGCCCTGCACTTCCCCCTCCCCCGGGGTAGAGGGAGAGGGCAGGGAACTCTGGGAGGGTCCCTTGGGTTGGTTCCCAGGCTCAAGCGGCACAGAGTAGAAACCATGGAGTTTGAAAGGAAGGAAAATTCTTGGACTGGGCTTGGCTGAAGACCAGAGAGCCCAGTTCTGCATGAATGACAGGGAGTTATGGGTCTGAGTAGAAAGGAGCAGTTTGTACCCCATGGTTCAGGGGTGAGAACATCTAGGAATCACTGGCAAAAGCCCTGGCATGTCTCTGCCTGCTTCAGTTATACCACAAGCAAAGGAAGGAGGAAACACCCGATTTGGGTGGACAGTGAGGGAGAGGCTGTCCCCACTCAGGGCCAGGACACACTCTTACTAGTCAGGCTGGGCATGGCACTCCCCTCTCTTCTGCATACCCTCCTAGGCCCCTCTAGCTGCTGCCATCTCTTCCCAAAAGGTTCAGATGAGGCATGCTGTGTTTCTGTGTCCTTGCTGGGATTTTTGGAGCTTCTCCATTTCGGTGGGAAAGCAATGGCCAGTCAGGCTGTGTGCCTTGCTAAGAAAGAGCTGAGAACATCCGTAAGTCCAGGGAGGCATCAAGTCCCTCCCATGATATTCCATGAATATCTGGGGACATTAAATGAGTGAAAGGTGAGGTTTAGGGCCCGGATAACTCCCAGGGAAAACCAGTGTGGCACCCATTGAAGTATCCTGCCTCGCCAGAGCTTCTTTGCCAAATTGCCAGGGGCAAGATGGTGAGACGGTGTCTTTGAAGAATTACCAAAGTTACAAGCTTCCTGACATTAGTGTACCTAGCTGGAGTGAGGTACTTCCTTGTTTTGCTCTTTGTGAATTAGACAGTTTATCCCAATGTAATATAGAATCACCTCTCCTATCATTCTGTCCTGTCTACCACCCAGACCAGGAAATAAGGAGAAAAGGTCCCTGAGCTTCCACAATGAACAGAACGAAAGCTATGCATGAAATCTCATGTGCTTTGCTCATGGGAGCACTCTTAAGCCCTTATTCAAAATCTCTTTATTTTACTTTACACATAACTCTAACATACCAGAATATATTTTCCTGAAAGGAAGAAAAGTTGGGAATTTGGATTGCCTAGTAAGGCATCTTGAAGCAATGGGGCATGCCTACTAAAAAGGAGAAAATGATTGAAAGACAGCTCAAGAACTCTACAAGCTGCGCCCCTTAGTATGGGGACCCTGCACAATCGCCCAACACAAAAACCAATGTTCACAACGACAAGCCTGGGTCATCTGCAAAGTGTAAGATACAGAGTGTCTGCCATTTAGTGAGATGGGGAAATGTGTCATTTGTTCTAGAAAGTTTCCTATCTGAGGATCAAAATGAGGAAAACTTTGAGGCTTCATTTATCAGGAAAGCTCACTTATATGGAGACTCACTCTCCCGAAGTTCTGCAAAGAAGGGCATCCCTGCGCGTCCAACCTGGGCATTTGTCCCATTGGCCATTTGCTGGCCTGGGTGTGTATGAGGCCTCTCTCCACCTCCTGTGGTCCAGAGAATAACCCAGTGAGGTGCAGGGAGAGGGGCTGGGGAGTGGAGACACGGGAGCGGCTGTCTGCGGGTACTGTGACTAGAGATGATAGGTTCATGAGCGGCACCAACGGGGAAATCCTGAAATCGTGTGCCGAGGGAGCCCTCTGAAGCAAGGGCCAGGACATTAGGCCCAATTTGAGTCCCACTTGTACTCTGCAGGTGATAAACATGATATGTTGCCCTAAATGGTGTGGTACAGATTGAAAATATAAGTTCTAATGAAGGTAACTTCAGAGTAAGATCTACTAATAGCTTTGTTGGAGGAGCGGGCCCGTGGTTAACCACTTTGTGGAGTACTGCGTGCTCTTCTCCCTTCTTGGAGCCCACCACCAAGGGCTCGGAGCAGAAAGAGGGCTCTGGGAACAACTGCACTCTGAAACCTATTGAATTTTCCTTAATCCAGCCTTTCTTAGACTTATTTATCTGTGGAGATTTGGGGCGGGGGGGCCATCTAACACATCTCAGAAGTCAGTGGGACAGCAGCAGTCTGGGAAGCACTGGCTGAGATGTAGCCGCTGCCCATGCGCAGGGGCTTAGGAGGGCACTAGGGAGCCTGGAGGGGGTGCTCCTGGCCCTGAGGCTACTACAAGGGAGAATGAGCAGCCCGGGTCCTAAAATAGAGCTTTTGCTATGCTGGCTAGACGCTGGGGCTGAACCAAGGGAGCAGAGCTTAGGAGGGGCGCACACGTTCCCCCTGGAGCAGCAGAGCACCCATCATCTCCCATGGTGGCCCTGGCGGGCGCAGCTCACACAACAACCCTGTCTGTTTCAGCACACTGCCGCTGGCGCCGAGGGCGGAGGCCAGTCCCTGGTCTCACCTGGCTCCTGCCTAGAGGATTTTCGGGCCACTCCTTTCATCGAGTGCAGTGGTGCCCGAGGCACCTGCCACTACTTTGCCAACAAGTACAGTTTCTGGCTGACAACAGTGGAGGAGAGGCAGCAGTTTAGGGAGGAGCCTGTATCCGAAACGCTAAAAGCCGGGCAGCTCCACACCCGGGTCAGCCGCTGCCAGGTGTGTATGAAAAGCCTGTAGGGTGGCACCTGCCACTCTGCCCCTTGCCCTCCCCTCCCTCGCACAACCGTCACCTCACAAAGCCGAACGGTCTGAAGAAGGAAGGCCTAAGCCCTTTTTCCCATCTGCCAAATTGAACATTGGAGTCTCATTGGGGCTGGACTACTGGACACTGGTCACCCCAACCCTCAGGCCCAATGGGTGAGCCCACCCTGCTGAGATCTGTTGTCTCATTTCAGTCAACCTGGTGCTACTATTTGATTTGGATGTTTGCATGACTATTCATGGCTACCTCAGAAAGACCTGCTGGGCCACCACATTCTTAGACCACTAGTTTTCCTGTTTTGATCAGCAAGCTCTTCATAATAGCGGATAAGTCATTTCTTTATGTCTGGAGGTCACCACACATTATTTGGCTTATACCAGAACCCAGTGTTTCCACATTAAAAAAAACATCTCTGGCTAAACATTCTTAGATAGCTCAAGCCTGCAGAGGGCAAGCTGTCACTCTTCAAGGGGTGCACTGTGTCTGGACAGGCAGCAGAGCCACAGTAAGGTGCCAGCCAGTAGTCAGGGGTGAGCTTTGACTCCTTCAAGAGTGAGCACAACTGGGCCCCCTATTGCTTAGGAAGGTTGAAAGCCAGCAGCTGAGAGGGCTCATTAACTTCATAGGGTCCTAGACAAATCACTCTCTCCTTGCTGGCTCCCTCCTCAGCCAGAGGCAGGCTACTTGCCCTGGTCCAGAGTAGAACAGAGGATGCACCAAATGTGGCCAGGCCCACAAAGGGAAATGAGAACTGTAGCCCTTTCTCCCAGGCCGGGGGTAGAGGGGTGGATGGATAAGGAGGTGTGAATTTTGCTTTTGACTCCAGGAACAAAAAGGTAAATCCCTTGTCCCAATTTCTCAGAAGTCCCTGTTTATTCCAAACACCATCCAGATGTGTGTGATGTGGCAAATGGAAGCCGCAGTGTGTTGGTTCCTTTGCGTTTTGAGGCTGTTAGACTTTCCACTAAAATATCCATCCAATTGCTCTTTCGCAGGTAGCCTGTTAAACTATTTTAATACATTTGTTTAAACCTCATAAAAATCTAGCACACACCTCTCTTTAGCAGTTAGCAGACCTAAAGCAAGCTTGAGTTGACTTTAAAATGTATTGTATTCTATTTGGGGGGGATTTGTTTTAACCATTTCCTTTAATTATCGATTTCCCAGAACACTTAGCTTTGTTGACATGAGGCAATTCCTTCCAAGTGATTCTGTTTCCTTAAATATTATGTAAACTGTGCCAACACAGAAAAAGCATAATCAGTATAATCTGAATTATTGTTACCTTCACCTCCTTATCTGAGTAATAAGCATGGTGTCAGCTTTGTACATCGCAAATAAAAGAAATTAAATATGAACGTTTGACTTTTTTGACATTCTTTGATGAAAACTTTTCTAAAGTCCATCTCACTACAATTCCTGAGTCCCCCCTCAGAGCCGTGGGGGTTCCTGCGACTGCAAGTTGAGCTTTGTACCAAAACACTGAGGCAGGAAAAAGTACAATTAAAAGGGCAGAAAGAGTCCTTTAAAATATAAAATATAAAAATCTTTATACCAAAACACTCAGGCAGGAAAAAATACAATTAAAAGGGCAGAAAGAGGCAACACATCCAAAACCTTTTTCAAGATAAGTCTACAACTGCTTTTAGCTTGTCACACGTTAGAGTTCAAAAAGGGCATTTGCATACTTCTGGAGCCTCAGGATCATTTATAGATAAACCAAAAGTAGAGAAATGTTAAAGTCATTAAAATCAAATCTAAGACATATATGCATATATTTGTATATGCATAAAGTATACCCTCTGGAAGGATAAACAAGAAATTCATAACATTGGGAGCGTTCAGGGAAAGGAACTGGCCTGTGGGAGGGAGAGACATTTCACTGAATACCATTTTGCACCTTTTGAATTTTGAACCACTAGAATATATTACCTGCTGGAAAAAAAAGAAAAAATGGAATCTAAGGAAACAAGTATTCTAACATTCCTAAATATATGACAAACAACCACCTTGGTTTAGTGCCCATCAACTGATGATTGGATAAAGAAGATATGGTATATATATATATATATATATACAATGGAATACTACTCAGCCATAAAAAGCGATAAACTTGTCCCATTCACAACAACATGGATGGACCTTGAGGGCATTATGTTAAGTGAAATAAGCCAGATAGAGAAAGACAAATTCTGTATGACTCCACTCATAGGTGGAAGTTAAAGACAAAGAGAACTGATTGGTGTTTACCAGGGGAGGGGGGGGGGGGGGGGGATGGCACAAAGGGTGAAGTGGTGCACCTACAACATGACTAACAATAACGTACAATTGAAATTTCACAAGGTTGTAAACTATCATAATCTTAATAAAAAGTTAAAAAAAAAAACACCTTGGTTTGGTGCTAGTTCTCAAACCACTGTTGCTGGCCTTCCTCGGGACTCAGTTGAGGATGGAGGTGAAATGCATACAGGTTAAGAAGGCAAAAAGAAGAAACTTGGAAGACATTGCTGGGACCTGAGGTGCATCCACATGGGAGAGTGGTCAGCAAAGCCAATTTGATGAATATGTACTCTAAAATTGAGTATGGTGCTAGTCCTGAAATGGTTTGGAATTGTATCCGATGCACAGATTAAATGTCACCACATGAATAATTCTAATTATGGCTGTCAACCAAAATGGAGGCTAATTCAAACACAATTTTTAATTTCCCAAACAAAAATCAACAGTTTAAGCCAGTGACTGGCAATCTACAGCCTGAGGGCCAAATCCAGCCCTCCGCCTGTTTGTGTAAATAAAGTTTTATTGGATTACAGCCAGGCTCATTTGTGTGCATACAGCCTAGGGCTACTTTTGCACTTGAAGAGCAGAGCTGAGTAGCTGTGACAGAGGCTGTGTGGTCTGCAAAGCCTAAAATATTTACTTACTATCTGGCCCTTTACAGCAAATGTTTGCTGACCTCTGATTTAAATGATCATGACTTGATTTAAGGACAGGGTGACACCTGACGAAAGTATCGGTAAGGATGGGAACAGTGACCGATCAAATAGTAAGGTTCCTCCAAATAGGAAGGAGATCAACACACGCACATTTGACATAATTTCTTTGACAAACTTTTTGATAGAAATTATAATTATTTAAAATACATACATATTCAAATAACTGAACAAGAACTTTTTCTCCCTGATGCAATCACTTTATTATTAGAGCAAGAGAACAGATCGCGTCTTAGTATTTAGCCCCAAAGAGGTCACACCTGAAAGGGTGAAGAAGCACAGGGTGACCATCTCTCATCTGCTGGTGCTTGAAGCAAAGTGGGAGTCGCTGTCTGTCTTCCAGATGTCCACCTCCTCATTTCAGTAGCTGCAGACTCGCTGGCCATGTAAGATAAGCTGGGAAGCAAGGGACGACACATAATCTTTCTGCTCCTAGAATGATTGTTCTAGTTCTTTCTGGGGAAGGGTTGTTGGTTGGTTGTTTGTTCTGAGAAATGGTGATTGGCTCAGTCATGATTGCTATCAAGTTTGTGTGCTGTTGGCATATCAGGCACTTGCTGACTAGAAAAGTTTTATGTGACGAGTTCATGTTCTTCTGGCGCCAGGTGGAAGACAGACCTCCAAGTTGAGTTCCCACTATTCTATACGCTCAGAATCTCGAAATCTTCCTCCAGGTCAAACTCCTCTAGTTGTTCAGTAGAGTCAATGAATTCTATCAGAATACAGAAATGAGAAAGAAGAACAGCTTGACACGTAGGTTGAAGGGGTCAATAATACATTACTCAGTAGTTAAGACTGTGTATCTTTTCATTGCTTTGCTAAAGAAAAGCTTATGTGGAGGAGACTTACAGATAGGACCACTGCCAAGTATTAGAAATTCTCTATAAAGAATCAAAATAACTGGATTAGTTACATAGTCCTATTCACAGTGCTGAGGATGAAGCTCTGTTAAGACCGCTGAGGCATCTTTTGAATCACCCATCATCTCTGATTTGTTACTCTGAACCAGACGATGAAAAAAATCCTAGTCCTTTTGATTTTATGTGGAACCTTTGCACTGAGCTCATTTTCTGCTGCTCTTTGAAATGGGTAAATATCAGTGCATCAGAGGATTACAATAATCAGAAGCACCATTCCTTCATTAATTCAGCTGAGTAGAAATTTTATATTCCAGAGAAAGCATGAGCCACAATTGCTTCTGTCTCATAAAAAACTGCTATGCATGGGTCTGCTGTCCGGAGAGCCAGTGAACAACAGCTTACCTGCCCCAGTGGTTGTCACTTCTGGCTTAGCTGGAGGAATAAAGGGAGGCCAGTGCGATGGATGTTTCTGAACTAATTCAAACATCCTTAAATTTTCCTTTAGAATTTCCTGAGGAGACATAAAAATAGTTATAAACACTGCAGAGTCACTACATTTCTGTCCAATTGGAAGTCTATGACCCCAAACCCTAAGAGGGTAGCCTGGTTGCTGAAAGGTGAAAGTAAAGACCTGGCAAATACATCCATCCTCTACTTGGCCCATCTGAAGACCTAGCCCTCTTCAATTCTAGATACTGTTGGCCAGGAAGGAAGGACACTGGAGGGAGTATCTTATGGAAGGCCAGTACTCACTGCCCATACGCCATCATGAGGTTCAAGTCATATACCAGTTGCATGGGGCCAGCTCTATTTACGAGTGAGATGTTCCTGAAGTGTTGGCTCCAAAGAAATGTTGGTTAATCAAATTAAATCTGCCCCAAGAGAATATTGGTACATAATGGCATGGTTTCAGTTTTAGTCCCACACTTATAGTATATGTCCTAATCTCAATGACATAGTCTTATCAGAAAATTTTCATTCTAACTTTAAATGTGATATAAATACAGTTTTGCTACATTCTGAAAGGTAAGCATTGCCTTTGGAAAATAATTCTCCATTATGTCTCAGCTAATTTTTAACTGGGGTTTCAGGTTCGGCTAGGGACATTAGTGTTAATTATCTGTTCACTTGTGAAAAAAAAATCTTCCCTCCTTACATTTACAAGAGGCTCTGGGCTCCCATTTCTCCAATCTCTTTGTTTTGCAGATAGGAGAAAACATCCTGTCTCCTGCCACCCCATCCAGGGCTCTTGAAACGACTCCCTATGACCTCCCTTCACTCTCTCAATAAGCGTTTATCAGTGTCTCCCACATATTTGGCATGTGTTAGAAGCTGAGGACAAGGCAGGCAGATACAAAGATTGTAAGCCAGCAAAACAATAACTACCCTTTTACATAAAATACCAAGAACAAAGAATAACTCGCTTTAGTATTTACACACATTTCTGCAAATTGTGTTTTCTATAAGTGGCAGCATGCCTATATTTTATATACATAAGACAGTTAATAGAAAGACAAGCCCTCTAAACCATAACAGAATACATTACATAAACTGTAAATGGACCACTATACTAATAGAAAAGTAGTTTAGTTTCTCAATCATCTCAGTGTTACGTGCAGAGTAAGAAAGAATTTATGCTGAGCTATATGAAATTAGCATTTTTAAGTTAACAGTGTAATATTAGTTGAGTATTTCATATGACTTGTAGCTTAATGAGATGAAACAGTAAGTAAATGAAAATATTGCTCACTTGACAAACAAAGCATATTCCAAACAAAAGTTTTTCTTTCATTCTCCCAAAGTTATGCACAATTCCCCATATCTGAGTTTCTTTCTCTTGCAATGAAGTCCTATCAGGCTAGGTTTATTTTACCATGAAAAACAATCTTGAAAAGGAGTCATATTGAATAATTTTCATTTTTTAAGACTAAGAAAAACATACATCTTTACCTTCTGAACGAGGCTACACCAGCTATCAAAGTCTTTTTCTTCTTTGCAGAAAAATCCCTTGGGGGAAAGCAAAAGAACACAACTTAGCACTGGTCAGGGGCACCGAGGCAGGCCCGCTGTATTGCAAGATGGCCCAGAGTTAGGACGTGGGCCACTCTCTTGGGATGTGTCTTTGGCAATAAGAAGGAAGACTGCCTGGGCTTCTCACCCTCCTAGCTCACTACCTCCCCTGGACACACACATCTACTCATTTTCTCTCTTGTTCTCTCCCTGTCCCCTTTTTCTCTATCCCTGTCCCTCCCTGTCCTTCTCCCCTTATACTGTGAGACAGAGTAACTTGAAGACCAATCTCCAAGTTGTGGGGTTAATTCCATTACATTCAGTGCACAAATATACATATCTACAAAGAATAGTCCATTAAACCAGCAAACAAAAGTCAAATAGTACTCCTAGCTGGAGGCAATACTTAATAAGGTGGCTTTGACCTTAAGGAATTTCTATTAGAATAAAGAGAACCATGAGCCATTTCCCTCCTCCTCAGAGCCATCCTACAGCAGTGAAAGAATGGTTCAAAACAAGAGGAGGACTCTGTCAGCTCTTGGTCACTGGTGCTCTGACAATCAGGTTAAACTGGAAGAGAGGATGCAGACAGGCCTCAGAAGCACTGGCTACTTCACAGGCAGCTGCCCCTTCAATGTGTTGAGACAGCAGTCATACTTCCAAGGGGGAAACCCTGCAACTTCCTGGATTGTGTGTTCAGAGAAATGGGCACTGTCCACCCAGGAGGTCTTGCCCCCTTACTCCTCCCTAGCTAAGTCCCACCTTATTCCCTGTGCCTATGTGGCAATGATTAGAGGGCAAGAAAGAAAAGGGGGAAAGATGGTAACACTAACAATTACTAACATTTATAGAATGCTTACAAGGTGCCAGGCACTGTGCTAGGCGCCTTACGCACAGTACACCTCACACAACTCTACAAGGAAGGAACCTTTGCTTTGCTCATTTTAGGGATGAGGAGACTGAAGCTCAGAATAGTTAAGGGACCGCTCCCACCAAGTCCATGGCCAGTAAGTGGCTGGGCCTGGATTCCAACTAAAGCAGTTTGGCTTCAGGGTCCATTCATTCCCCACTACACTATCCTACCGCTCATGGGGGTGGTAAGTGAATATACTCTTGCCACTCTACCTAGCAACCTGGATAACTCCCAGGGAACCAATCTGTAACAGGGTGGCATATCTCTCGGCCCACCCAACCTTCAGATACCCACCAATGCTACAGAAGGATCCAAGTTCAGAATGTTCATTCGCTGCGGGGATTGCAGACAATGGAAAGTCTGGTCATCAACTGTTCCGTTCTCTTCAGTGTCAACAAAAGTCTGGGTTGTGTGAGGGTCCAGGAAAATGAGCTCATCACCTGTTTTGAACGAGACATGCATAAGCTTTGAAAAACTACTGGCCCAGGACCCGCTGCTGTCCTTGAGGGGAGGCGCTCTGGTTTTCCTAACCCCTTCCTTGGTGACTATGAGAATGAGATGACAGAAAGCCTGAAGTAGGGTGAGCATGCTTGAAGGAAGCCACCCGCACCGAAATCCAATCATTCAATGAGAAGACTTGCCCTAGCATTTACACCTCCTCAAAGCCCAACTCCAAAAATGGAAAGTGACAGGTTGGGGAAAAGGCGGGAATGAGAGACCACAGATGACATGGCAGGCTCTGTGAGCAGCAGTAGCAAAGAGGTGGCAGGTAGAATCACCAAGTCTTGAGTCCAGATGCCACTAGGGAGCTTCCTGCCTCTTTCAACATTGGCAAGCATCTCGCTCCAGACCATTGGTTCTTAGACCTATGGTCAGAGAGCACATTTGGTAAGGAAAAAGGCCTTGGCCTCTGGAAGAAATGGGAATGCTGACTCTGCTAGGGATGACATACCAGGGAGCTGACTTCTGATCTTGACTAGCTAGTAAGTTAGTCATTGTTAGCAAGTTAGTAATTCCTGTCAGAAAGCACCGCCTCAGCCACATTAACATCAGTATGGATACACCTCACTGGGAAAACCCACTTTGGGGTGATCGATCTTTACAAATGAGAGAAAAGCCATGTTTCATTAAATTGAAGAAGTTTAGCCCAATAATGACCTGGGAGGAGTTTAGGATAATGAAATCTCTACTTTTATCTGATATTCAAAGGGCTGAGAGTCCCTCTAATGTTCATCACTGGCATGCTGAGGAGGCAAAAGTACCCACGGGGGCACCCCAACCTCACTGTCCAGGGCTGAGGACCATCTGGGCCTCTGTGTTCTAGATTGTGTAAGGCAACCAAAGAGAGACCTACCTCAGGCAGGAGGATGGAGCAGGAGGGATGCCCCAAAGACCCTCCCTGGAATGGCATCCAGGATTGTGCTGGACACATCTAAGTGCTTCTGTTGGCAAAGAATGTGTTTCTGATGTCTGATGAAAAGCTTAACTTGTCTGTATCACAGACCTAGAACAAACTACTTAACTCACTCTATCTTAATTTTCTTGTTTTTAAACTGGGGTCTTTGGGCTGTTCCAGTTACCTCACAGGGTGTTATGAGAACAAGAAGATTTCATCTCTGTGAAATGCTTAAAACACAATACAAAAACAAGGTGGTTATAGAAGTATCCTGCTTAGACTCAAAAGTATTTCCCTACAAATATATGTCTAAGAGTATTTGGAAAACAATTACCCATATGACTCACTTTATGAAAGTCAAGGTACATATTTCCCCCAGATCACAGGTGGGTGAGGTCAGTTATATGAAAAAAGCCTCAAGTCAGAAAGAAGAGCAACAACCCGGATGTTTAGAAGGAAGGCTGCCTAAGACCACAGAAAGGTAAGAGGAAAAGGAAGTTGTGCACCAGCAAAGAGAAACCCAAAGCAGGCTTAGAACCGAGCATTCTGTCAGAGTGTTTCAAGTCAAGGTGCTGGGAATAATAACAGCATCCTCTCTGGCTCTGGCCCTTTCCCATGGGTGTGTGTGTGTGTGTGTGTGTGTGTGTGTGTGTGTGTGCGCGTGCGTGTGTGTGTGTGTGTAGTGGAGTTTTACAGGCTGCCCCGTTTATGAGAATACTTAAAAAAGATATACTAGAAGAGCTAAAAAGTCCTAGAATTGATGCGGGGGCTAACCCAAGGTCTTGAATGAGGCCCGAGGAGAAGAGACAGGCTGGTCAACCATCTGCAGACATGGGACTCAAACGCTGCAGATCTCCAGGTGGCAACCTCCACCAAAGCGCAGGGGACAAACATCTCTCTAAGCAGGAAAAATGTGACAGCCAGAGTCTCACCCTGGCCACAGTCTCCAACACCAAGAGCTTCTCCCAGCTTCCCACCAGCCCAGAGGACACTCAAGAAGAAATGTGGCAGGGCAGGTGGGGATGGCCAAACTGGGATCGAATCCTGGCTTTGCTACTTTATATTTGGGTGACCTTTGAGGAAACAACCTCTCTAAATGTTAGTTTCACTAGGTGTAAATACAAATAAGGATCTCTACCTCACAGAGGGGTTGTGATAACTATATCTATCTATATCTCTATATGACTATCTATATCTCTATATCTATCTATATGAGTATATCTGTTATTTATCTCTATCAATATCTATAGACAGACAGAGAGAGAGAGAGAGAGAGAGAGATTGAGAGATAAAACTTTGCAGAATCCCTGGCACAGGGCAGCTGAGCAGAAAATGGCAGCTCTCATCCGTTCCCTCCCTTCAGACATTCTACCAATCTGGACCCCTGGACCTAATACAGCAAGGGGGTGAGTCAGAAAAGGGGAGCTGAGGGGACTTTGGAGCCTCATGTGAAGGTTAAACAAAGGACTTATGAAAGTTAATGGGCAAGTGGGCACTACGTGAACCTCGGTCTCGGGAACAGAGGATTGCCCACACCCCTTTCATAAGTAATCAAACTTCACAAAATCACCCTGACCCAGTGGCCTTGGGAAACAGGGCTATGCCAGCTTGGCAAATTCTCTCGGGATAACTTGGGATAAGGGAGGCCAGGAAGCCCAGGGATCACACATGCTATTCACTGAGATCCGTCCAAAATTATTTTCCAATCTGTTTCAACCTTGTCCTTAAGCACAAACAGTAGGAAACAGATTTTTGCAACATGTTTTTTGACAGGAACCCAAAAGCTTAGAAACAGAGGACATCTAAATTTACATAACTCCAAATACTGGATTTTGTACTTAGAAAAATAAAAGCCTCCACGGTTTCCACATTTTCCATCAAGCTGTAGTTCTTAGACTCAACCAATAGATGGCAGCATTAGAGGGAGCTGAGGCAACCTTGCAGAAAGGTCCGCCCCAAAGAGAGGAAGAAAGCGAGCGAAGGAAAGAGGAGTTGGGGTCAGGCAGGGTGGGGCCACCTTTTCTTGAGCGCGTACCACATGCCTGGCCCTCTGCTGAGTGCTCTACTGTGAGGTGACAGCATGGGGAGTCAAGTGTTAGCCCTATTTCCCATAAGAGGGACCTGTGACTGAAAGAGTTGTCCCCTTTTCCTGCAGTCACACAGCTAGCAAGTGGGAGACTGGCATACAAAGCCAGGTATGTCTGTTTCCACCCCACCTCACCTCCCAAAATCTCAGAGGAGGAGATGGGTGGGAGGGTGACCAAGTCCATCTCACCCTGTCCTCTGAACATCCCTCCTGCCATTTCCCATACCAGTGCTGCCTCTCCCTTGCCTATCTAAGGTTCTCCCTTGCAATCTAAGTTCAAAACTTCCTCAAAGCCCGGTTTCAGGACCACTCCACTCCTGCAAGAAGCACCAGATTTCCCAGCCGCATCACTCCCTTACCCGTGCTCTTTGGCACTAACCGGGTGTCTAGGACCTTGGTACTCAGAGCATGCTGTGTGCATCAGCAGCATCAGCACTACCTAGTTAGAAACGCAGAACCTCAGGTCCCACCTCAGACCTGCTGAACCTGCATTTTAATAGGCTCTCAAGGTGATTCGCGTGCACACTAAAGTTTGAGAAGCATTAGGCTAGCTCGCCTTGTGTGCCAAGGGCTTTAAATGTCTCTGGTCATAGCTAGTGAATAAAGTAGCTGGGTTTCCAGAGACATCAACCTAGGCAGAGAATGCCAGGCTGCTCATTAAGATCTGCATTAGAAGGTTAGTGGTTTTAAGGCTTAGCCCCCATTATCAGAAAAGGCATGCCTCTGTCTTTGCTTCCTCTAATTCCAGTCACGACTCTGAATAATGAGCCAGCAGGCCCAGCTATGTGGGCCTGAGAAGCCAGAGGATGGCTCCTAGCCTGAATGCCCGAGCCCCAGTAAGAGGGAGGTAGCAAGGCCAGGGGAGTGAATCCTCACTGCCCTGGGCCCCACAGGAAGGAGAGAGATATGCTGAAGCAATGCTATGACCTTGTAGTGGTCCAGAGGGAAAGCAGCTGTGGAACCATCTTATCAAGAGGCAAGGAAGTGGACGCATTGAAAGGGGATCTGCTCTCTGTCAGGCACACACAAGTGTTACTCTCCATAGATAGGCCGGAGACAGAATGAGCTGACCAGAGGCCACAACACCTCCAGGCTGGATGAGGGCCCCCTAACTGGAATTGCCTGGTTTCCCGTGCAAACCTTCTGCCCACCCTCCCCTAGCCCACGATGACTTACTTGTGATGCCTCTTTTCTTACCTAAGAATCCTATGAAATAATAGGCGTTATTTGGTTTTCCTCCTAATGCCCCTAAAGACTGTGGCATCTTAAAACACTCCTAGAGGGAAAGAGAATGCAAGATTCTCAACTCACTTGTGGACTGCTGCTCACGGATCTCCGTGCTCATATGGCAGTGTGATGGGCAGGCAGCAATGGGCTCGGGAAAAGGTGCAACTTACTTTGAAAGCATCAACATAGACAGGATTGATTTGGTTTATGCCCAGGCGAAGGGGCACAATGAGCAGCAGGGGTTTCCAGGCTGGCCAGCCGGCAGAGGTACTCTTACTCCGGTTAGAAGCATTCAGAGAGCTGGGGGGGCTCTCACCAGCTGTGTCAGCACTCAAGGGAAGGATGCAGCACATTTTTTCTAGAAACAGAAGACAAGAGAGCTGGGTAAATAAGGGGTATCCAGCCCTAGGAGATGTGCCAAGGGCAAAACTAAGGGAGCCCTCACATGACACCCCTGCCCCGAAGGCCCTCCCCTTTGCCACCAGTGCCCAGCTCACCCCCACCTCCCACAGGAAGCCCAGGCCACTCCTCTAGCCCTCACTTCTCTTCCTTCTGGCAACTGAAGTCTCCCTTCCCTCCCGTCAGATATTATGCACTCACTGAGAGAATCTCATTTCTCAACTAGTCTGCAAGGGCCTTTGGGACAGGGACTGTCTTCTGCTTTCTCCAACCCCATGGCGCAGAGCACAGGGCTGGGCAAGGGGGAGGCCTGCACAGAAGACGTGTCGGTGCTTTAACTGATTATCCACACTTGGGCTGTCCTGCAGGGAATGGGGTCTGGTACCTCACTGAGGAGCAGCAAAGATCCTCTAATTGTTTTCTCCCTTTCAGAAAGCTGAAAGGGAAGAGAAAAAAGGGTGCAGGGAATGCTTAACCGGAGTCCTGTGCTCCTCTAAGCTCCCCTACTCTGGTGGGGCAGGCCAGAGCGTGTGTGTGCATGCGTGTGTGTCGCCCCCGCTCTCTGAATGGTGAGGAAAAACCTCATCACCCACACCTGGGAAGATAAACAGACTGGGGACTCACTGATATCTTCAATGACCACTGTGTTATCCATGGAAACATAAACAGCCAAGGAATTCCATTCATCAAATAAAGCAAGTTTTCTGCAAAGCAACATACAACGAAGTCACATTTGGGGAAAATGGAAATATCAGCAGGAAGCAGAACAGTCTACAGCCAATGTTCCTGAAGCCACCGAACGCTGAGCCACAGGGAAGCCAGGGTTCGCGTCAACTCTGACTCCTCTGACTGAGCTCTGGAACATTCTGTGTCTAGGCACCTTGAGAACGCCACAGTCACTGTTTCCAAACCTCTAAAGGAAGGCCCTGCTCTGTGGAAAAGTTGACCTCACAAAATGACGTTACTCCTGTTGGGCGAAAGAGAGAAGTTACCAGCGCAACTGCTCCTAAGAGATTTTGGTTTCCTTTCTTAAATAAAAGATAGTCTGATATACTGCTTTTTTCAATAAAAGGAAACTGTCACTAAAATATATATATATTTGTTAGGAGCATAGATACCACGGAGAATAAGCCCAGGATGATTTCTTGCACCCCTCCCCATGTGCACTGAGAATGCTGCTCAGGGAGCCCTGGGTTGCAGGCGGCCTCGCTGGGCCTTGCTGGGCAATCGTTGAAGAGACAGAGCACACTGAATTGCATGACTTCAGAGGAGATTAGAAAGAAAATCCCTTTAAAAGAGAGATTATCTGAGGTGTGAGTAAAGTACTATGCCAATTTCTCCCTTATCTTCTCCTCTCGCCAGTTTGAAAGGAGACATGTTTAACCCGGCTACTCTGGGATCCTTGGGCAAAGCCCAGTCTCACTGGACAAAAGAAAAAACATCCCCTCCCAAACCAAAGTAGCTCCCAGGAAAAGGTTAATTACACTTTTATTTTATTCATTTTAATGTATTAACTTCCCCCAAAATAATAATAATAATATACTGCTGTTAATGATAACAATCATGATGAATCAGAACCCACTTAAATCCTTTAAAAATGTATATTTCCATTCATTTGTTGTCGGGAACCTCAAAATTTAGAAGAAAGAAGCAAATTCTGAGAGATGTCATTTAAAAACCAACTATTTCAAGCTGGATTTGGGGCTCAGCAGAGCCATTCTAATCTTTTACACTTTCTACCCTGGGTTCCTACAGTGGTTCCCGAAATACTGCCAGATCCTCACTCAGTAAAGTCAGCGATGCCCCAAAATGCACTAAGGACTAAGGCAAGAAAGTGGTCTCAGAGAGTCTGCACTGTTAGCAAGGAGTAAAGCCAAGATACAGGTTTCACTTGGGTCCCTGGGAAATCCAGACTACTCCCCTCACAAGCACATTTCCAAAGCATTCTAGGTTGTTGAAGGTCGGCTAAGAATTGAAACAGTGCCCCATCTGTATTTTGAATGGAGCAGGTCCCGCCATCATGTGCCAGAGAGCCCAGGAATTGAAGTGGCGATCCTAAACGAAGGTAGATGATTTCAATCTTCTGATGCCTAAATCCAGCCCCAGATTCTGGCTGCCATTTTCATTCATTCATCTAAAATTTATTGAGCACTTTTTTTTTTAAGGAAGATTAGCCCTGAGCTAACTGCTGCCAATCCTCCTCTTTTTGCTGAGGAAGACTGGCCCTGAGCTAACATCCGTGCCCATCTTCCTCTACTTTATATGTGGGATGCCTACCACAGCACAGCGTGCCAAGCAGTGCCATGTCCGCACCTGGGATCTGAACCCGCGAACCCCGGGCTGCCAAGAAGCGGAACATGCGAACTTAACCACTGCGCCACCGGACCAGCCCCTATTGAGCACTTTTGTGTGCCAGCTAGTTTTATATGCTAGTGTTACAGTGTGACCAAGACAAATATAATCTCTGCTCTCATGGAGTTTTCATTCGAAGATAGGTTGTCAGGAAGGAGAGTGACAACAGGTGAGGTGCCTGCAAGTGTAGGTGCTCATGCCACTCACCTCATTCACTTCCAGAACATTGGTCCTGGCCCCTTCACCTCGCCTCTTGCTGTGGGAGGTGAATTCTGGGATTTAACAGAACAACTACAAAAGTACCATGCTGGGGTACCTGGAGTCTGCTAAGAGATAACAAACTGACTCCAAGACACCCTTGGGGTTTGTCTCCTTCCATAAGTGGTGAGTTCCTTGAGGCAAGGACTGTGTCTAGTTCATTTCTTTACACCCAGCACTTAGCACAGGAGAGGCATCTAGTAAATGTTGAATGAATGGGTTTTTTTGTACTCTACAGGAGTCCGTGTCTTGTCTAGGCTGGCTCAGCCTCCCCCACTTAGCATGAACCCTTTGGCTTCAAAGTGACCCTCATGTTGATGGCTCCCCAGCACATGAGCACCAATCTGCAAGGGGGGATACTGAATGAGTCCTGAAGTGCCTCCACGTACACTGGTACCAATGACTATAACTCTGATATACCAAGACAGAGGCTCACACTTACACATTTCAAACAACTGACTGAGCAAAATGGTACAGGTGTCTGGTGGCTTAGCGGCAGGGGTGGCGTAGGGGGATGGCAAGAATAGTTAGACTGAGTTGGCGGAGAAGGGAGGCATAGGAGACAGCAGAATAAGGTGGATACCAGACTCTTACTTACTTTAACACCTGTGCAACTGTATTTGGTCCAAACCATTCGCCAATTGATTTCCCTTCTCCTACACCCATTTGTGCTGTTTTTATGTGGAAAAAAACAAACATGTTAGCAAAAGGTCTTCTAGCACACCACAAACTCCCAATTTTTTGCATAAATAATTAGCAGATGGACAACTTAGCGGGGCCACATATTAAGGCAGAGGACACGAGCAGCAAGTACAGCCATTGCCTTTAAACTATGATGTGACCTTACCCATTTGATGGATAGAGTAGCAACAGTCTTTTCTATCTAAGAAGCACTGTAGGATTCGTTGGTATTCTTTGGGTTGTTCTTTTTGTTTCTCCCAGTTCCAGTCTTTTTAGGGAAAAAATGAGTTTAAATCATTTTTATAACTGTTTATTACATCTCTGAACTCTTATTGTAACTACAAGGTTAGAATGAAAACAAAGAAACTACATCTAGAAGGTAAGAACAATCAAATTAGAACATTCCTAAGTATCTTTAATTTTGACGACAAAGACATCTGGAAACTGATTACTTTCAAAGGCTCAGTGGGTATAAAGCAAAAGCAAAAGAAGAAGTTTACCAGGGAATTGACTTCACCCAAGGGCTGGAGCTGGTTAAATATTACATGAAACAGTGTCATGAAGGGCTTTCTGGTCAGCTACTCAGTGAACAAGGGGTCACCACAAAACCTGGCAGTAGATCCATCTATCACCCAGACACCAGAGTGTCTCATCTCCACGTAGACAGCAACATCTTTGGTCCATATATTTTGGCAGCATTGCCCAAAAGAGTCTCATGGGGGGAAGTGCTATTCTTTTTTTTTTTTTTAATAAAGTCTATGCTGTCAATTCTTTTTGGTGAGGAAGACTGGCTCTGAGCCAACATCTGTTGCCAATCTTCCTCTCTTTTTTTTTCCTCCCCAAAGCCCCAGTACATAGTTGTATATCCTAGTTATAAATCCTTCTAGTTCTTCTATGTGGGTTGCTGCCACAGCATGGCTTGATGAGCAGTGCTAGGTCCACACTCAGGATCTGAACCGGCGAACCCTGGGCCGCCAAAGCGGAGCATGGAAACTTAACCACTACCCCACCAGGCCAGCCCCAGGGAAGTGCTATTCTGACACACAACAGTTCACAGGGAAGTAGACCCAATTTACAACCAAGGAAGTTTTTTTATTTTTTACATAACCTTTTCAAAATTCCACACTGAGCTTTGGAAAAACAAGTATCTTTGCTATCAGGTGTTTAAGGTTTCCTGATGACCAAAACCAAAATAGTTAGATCTCTAGGGATCCCATCTGTGCCTTAGGCACAGCCCCCCAAACCCTACAGAGGTGACTTATCGCTTCCTGAGGCCAACTGCAAAAGCTCTCCGTAATCACCACACTGCACAGGACGCACTCCTCCCGTCCCTTGGCTCTAGGAACCCCGTCTAACGGGACAGAGTTCTGAGGCTTAGTTTGCTTCCAAGGCATAACTTTCCCTCCCAAGGTTTTAGAGAGACTTTGAATTCACCACTGAAATATATTTGAAGCCAAAGGCCATTATCTCCAGAGTCTTCCATTCTCTTTGCTTCTAGTATTTCTGAAACCAAAGTTTTAAACATCGTATCCAACACAGTTTTCAGAGGGTGAACTGCATCCAACTTTTTTTCATCAGGTACAGAATTGTCCAAGTCTGGGGAAATCCTCATTAGCTGGCTGCTGAGTACCACTAAATATGGGCGGATGACAGTGATAAGTGAACACCCCACCTCACCTCTAAAATAACTGAATAGGAAACACTCCAAAATGCCTCTTTACAAAATTACATCGTCTAATTCATCTTAGCTACAAGATCTATTTCCAAATTCTTCCTGCTACTTGCTTTTATATTAAAACAATTGAGACTGCTGACTGCGAGGGGTTTTTTCCCCAGTGGATTCCACAAAATCCATTTCCAGAAGAGTCATCTTGAAGTGTTTTATAAATGAGAAAAAGTTAAACAGTAAGAACGGATCTGCTCCAAGAAGTATGTGTACAAAAGAGAAATCGCTGGACGAGGAGTCAGAAGACCGGCACTCTATTCCCAAATCTATGCTTTCTTGCGGTTTGACCCTGTGCAAGTCACCTTACTTCCTGAGCTTCAGTTTCCTGATCTGTAAAACAGAAATTATGATACTACCCAGGGGAGTAGGTACATGATATCCTAAACCCTGAAAAGAAGGCATTAAGCCCTAAAACCTCCCCAGACCCTTCCCAAATCCTCCATGAGAACTGCAGTAGGATGTGTGACACTGCACAGCGGGGAAAAGGGAGTGACATTTCCATACCTCTGAATCTCAAGGAGCAACAGCCAATGAGTTCAGCAGCCCAATCTCATCAAGGTGTCCTTTCACTCCCTCATCCCCAAGTCAAATCGGACTTTCACCCAAGTGCTTGAGCTGGCATCTAGCCAAGGTCAGCCTACAGATGCCCATAGGGAAGCACGCACACGTCTTAAGAAAGCAACACTCAAGAGTCCCAACAATGATTACCGGAAGGTTCTTAATGAAGCAGCCTCCTGAGGAAGCTAATTTAAGGATTCCTTCATCATGGAATGGACACCCTCAGTGAACCCAAACCAAAATAGTGCCAGCCCCCTCATTAAGTACTTCCTTTAGGTCATTTACATCCTTCACAGGCAGATATTTTAAATGAGGTCAAGAAACAGACTTACCACCACACCCTTCTTCCTGCTCCCTTTGTTATCTGACCTGTTTAAGGACTCACTCAAACAATAGCGAAGATGGAAACTCTAAATGACACACCTGCCTCAAGGTTCGATTCTGTCCCAGGAAAATTACTCTGGCTTAGTGAGTCACGAGGAAATGCCAGCTGTTTCCTTCTCAGGAGAGGCTTTGTCTACTTGCCGGCCCCACCACCTGAGCTTGCAGAGAGCACTTTAGGACCTGTGGCTCCGTTACTGAGTGTTCCAAAAGCTCAGCACCAACGCTAACCCACCAGCAGGAAGTGCAACTGCAGAGGTCTCTGAGGCAGGTTAGAGAACAGATTTAACTCACCCCTCCCCAAGTGTCTGCAGATAAGGGCTTGAGCCAGCATCATCTGTCCACAGCGTAGCATACATCCCCAGCCTGCATCTGATGAAGGGCCCGTTCCCCCTGTGGGCAAAATGGATGGGAATGAATATGAACTCCTTAAATTGCCTTTCCTGCAACTCAGCATATTTGTGGATCATACAAGACAGACAGACACACATACTCTGAAAAGAGAGGCAAGAGATATAGCCAGATATCAAACAGGGTTTGTTATAGGGTGGAACTTGCAAAGATAATGCTGAGTTAACCAAAATGGGCTCTATAGCCAAAGACAAATAAAGAAATGAACAAAACCTGCCCCCTACATTTTCTGCTTGGAGACTTCCAGGCAAGCGTGTAATTTTGGTAGATGACTGCCATGTATGACTACCAACACCTAGTCCATGCCATGTTATCATCTGCCTGACCAAACCTGGCTTTGCACAGCTCACTTCTCAGGGAAGCCAGTCTTACTTTAGTTAAGGAATAAATGCTACCAAAGGTAATCCTCAAAATGGTCAAAGGATCTGGAAGGCTCTTAACTGTTTCAAATATACATTATGAAGATCTGAACAGCAAGAAGGACAATGTAAAATAGAGGAAAGAGTCCTAGATTAGGCATCAGAAGACCAGTCTCTAGTTACCTAATCCAAGTCTCATCTATAGGCTGGGGTCAACAGCACATACCCTGCCTGCTATCAGTGGCCACTGTAAGAATTAAATGAGAGAATATCTGTGAAAGTGTTCTACAATCCACTCAGGATGACGTCAACATTTGGTGTTATGAGTATGGTCATAATCAAAAACACTATTAATAAATTAGAAATGTACTACATCTTTAAAAGTCACAAAACCAGTTCATAAATGAAATAAGACAACGGGTTCCATTTTAAGAACACTTGATGTAGTGAAAATCCCATGTATGTGTCCAGGGTGAGCTCAATATCTTTTTTCAAGGTACCCATGAAATCAGATAACTTGGATGGCAGAGGAGACATTCTGCTTTCATTGCTTTCCTTTCCCAACATGGAAGCGGAAAAGTATGCTATAAGCATGATCTCACAAGACTAACTTTAAAGAGGGTCATCAACTTGTAAGACAAGTGGCCCAAGGTAACAGCCCCTTTCCTTTTGTTGTAGGGACTGAAGGAGTTGCTACAGCAAGATGGGGAGAATTGAGCCAACTTGTGAGCTGGAAAGGGAGTCCTTTGGCTCTTGCTAACGTTGGGATTACAGGCCAGATAAATATGGAAAAGATGCAAGGAAGCCCACATAAAGAAGAGATCACCTACTGCCAAAACATTGTCAGAGTTGAACTGCAAAGCTTTTCAAGCTTTGCAAAGATCTCTTCACCCAGAGAAAGTTAACAGTTTAAAATCACTGAGTACTGAGGTTTGTTCTTTTGTTTTACTGCCTGTGGAGAGCAAAAAACATGTCTGTGTGGACTTCATTTTGGGCACTTATCAGAAAGGTTGACTTCACTCCAGTTATAAGGTCTAGTCCTGCATCAAAATTGGTCAGACAAGCTTCGTCTTAGGAGAAGAGCTTTCACCATTTGAGTTTAGTAATCTTTTCCTACAGGGCCATGACACCAGGAACAGACTACCCTACTTGCAAACATTTTACACATTTTCTCTGGAGCAAGCTTATTCACTCAGCTTATTGAACTCTCCGATTTTTCTAGACAGCAGCTGGTACTCTAACAGCCTGGAATTAGTTCCGAGGAAATCTATCATAATTATCTCCCAGTAGCAATGTGTTTTCATGTCATAGGGGAAAAAAAATCGAAGGAATTAGTTTCTTTCCTTCAAGGCACAATTGTCTTTAATAATCACGTAGCTCCACAAAGCAGTGGATTGTAATTTAATAGATACTACCCAAATTAAAAGTTTATTTGACTTTTTTCTTGCTCTCAGAAGTAAAAGAAATAATACTATCCACTGTCTGAACACCTGGAGGTGGGCTCCAGAGTATATTGACATTACACATTAATACTATGGAACCATACGTGATGAGGTACTTTGGCAATGAAACTTCGGATAAAGTGTAAGACTTAAGTACCCCCCTAAATCAAATTCTTTGCCATAGTGAGCTGTTGATTCTGAGGTTTCTGTGAAGTCACTGATAACCTCAGGCAAACTATCTACAAGGAAGAAAGCACAGTACAACAAATGATATACCTACCAATTGGTGAAAATTTCCTTCTGTATGTAAACCATAGACGAGCACTTATATCAGACAACAGCTTAGATTTTTCTGTAATTAAATGTGAAATCATAATTAAATCACTATATCCCATCTAAAGATATCTGCCTTTGATTTCTGAGCCAGCAGCAAACTCATTTTCAGATAACCAGTCAATTCCATTGTTATGGGGCTAGGGAAATTCATAGGCAATCCAATCTCCTTTTAGCTAAATAATTTCAGTATTTCCCCCCACCTATGTTTTCACCCACTGGCTGGTACAATGATGCTGGGTGGTTCCTGTCCCCTTCTTCTTCCTTTTTTTTTTTTTTAAAGATTAGCCCCTGAGCTTACATCTGTTGCCAATCTTCTTATTTTCTTCTTCTTCTTCTCCCCAAAGCCCCCCAGTACATAGTTGTATACTCTAGTTGTAGGTCCTTCTAGTTCTGCTATGTGGGACGCCGCCTCAACATGGCTTGATGAGTGGTGCCAGGTCTGCGCCAAGGATTTGAACTGCTGAAACCCTAGGCCGCCCAAGCGGAGCACGCGAACTTAACCACTGGGCCATGGGGCTGGCGCCCCTGTCTCCTTACTGAGCTCCATGGCCCTGGCAGGTACTAACACTGGGGTCATGGCCAAAAGACCAAGACTAGGAAAAGCAAGGATCCTGGATAAGCCACTAACAAAGCAATCAGCCCCTGCTTCTCATCAGTACCCACTGTCCGTTATCAAAAACTAGGGAGGGTGTGTGTGCATGTGTGCACACATGTATGTTTAACTAAAAAGGAGATGCTAAGTAATTGTGCAAGAAATTTATCAATACTACCTAGTGCAACTGGCATTACTAATCTAAATGAATGTGTAACATCACAAATGCTTTTATATCTTTTTTCACAGCATGCTTTCTTTTATTTTATGACAAATTTACTTCGATGGCCACAAATAAATGGCTTCCACATTTCTATCTGTACCTAGATGTGGTTCTTTCTCTCTTAGTCTTATCTCTCCCCTTTCTCAACAACACATCCACATTTCTGTGCTGCATAGAACTTGTAACCATTGCACTTTAAAAGAAGAAAAGGGAATTCAATTTTAGCCAATAGTTTCTATTTTCTCACCTGTCTTTCCTTAGAACAAATCAGAAATTTGAGCTATCTGGATTTTCCCTCCCCTTGATGTCCCCAGTGCCTAGCATACTATGGGAAGCAGATGTAAAATGGTTATGAGTACGACTCCGGGAGCCATACTCTGCCTAGGTTTGAACCCTCACTCTGCTACTTATCAATTGTGTGGCCTTATCACTTAACCTCTCTGACCTTCAGTTTCCTCATCTGTCAAACGGGGAGAATAATAGGACCTACTTCATAGAGTTGTGAGTATTCAACAAGATAATACATGGAAAGTGCTTAGATGGTACAATACACAGTAAGCCTGTGATAAATGTTAGCTGTTATTATATACCCCTCCTCTCAAATGTTCACACTACTCACTTCTTCCTCTGATATGCTCTACACCTTTCAGCTTGCCTAGATACTAGAAAGGCTGGAGGAAGTTGTGTGGACATTTGAACAATAATTTCACTTTGAAAGGCTATTCCCAACTTAACATTTGAATATGGGCATATTTGGCAACCTCAGGAGTCTTGTTGTCATGGAATGCAGAACTAGAAGAGATCATCTCCAGTCCCCTTCATTGTAGTACTGGTGAAAAGAGTTAAAATCCAGACAGAGAAAGGGTCTTATCTAAGGTAGGAGAAGAATCTGAATACAGAAAGTCTCCTAATTGCCAGCCCAGGGCTTCCTCTACTGTTCAGGATTCTCCAATCAAAATGATGAAGCCAGACTCAGGAAGAGCTAGAAGCTGCTAACTTCCTCTCCTGCCTTTTTATCAGCTCCTTCCTGTCCCTCCGTCCATGCTAGGGCCTCCAAAGAGGGTCTTTCCTCAGACAGATACAAAAACCAGAGCTGCCTCCCTCCAAGATCAGGCTTGATCCAGGCGCTAGGTCCTCAGCAGTTTCAGGTTAAAGGTCTTTCCCAATCTCTAAGAGTAAGGGTATGTACAGGAGAAAAACTCAAGCCTCCTCCCCATCTAGCTGCAGTGGCTAAAAGTTTTATACAAAATCAGAATAAACTGAGACAGTGCTACAGTCAGCAAAAGATCTAAAACTATAAGACTTCTCAGCATCTGATATTGTTTCTGGCAGCCATGGGCTGTTTTAGAAGTCCCCTGGGTGGCAGCGTTTTTAATCTAGACAGAAGAAGACATGAGAGGAATGAGATGTAGTCCAGTCATCAAAGACTGGATACTGGTTAGAGATACTAGGAATGGGTCTATGTTTTTTTAAACCTGAGGCTTATAGAAGTCTGGGGTTCTCTTTTGAGGAAAAGAATAACAATATATGACTTTTGCAAATTGTAAAAATACCTATGACCATATGAACATGCTGCTAAGGCCTCTCAGGGCCTTGGAGGGGACCTGTACAAGCAAGAGGCCCGAGGCTTAAACTCTCTTGGCTATAAGGTAAATCCACCTGGAAGTAGCATTTATAATTATCAAGGTAAGGCCCTGCCAACCCAAGGAGGGAAAAAGGATAGGACCTTAACCTCAGGCACCCATCTCATTTAGGTTTCCATAGACAAATAACTACCAAACCTTACCCGTTTTAAGGAGATGCTGTTTCCCCAAGATCCATACCAGCTCATCGGTATCTGGAAATTCTTCTAGGTAGTCAGTAAAAATAGTAATCTGGTTTTCATACTTGGATAAAACTGAAAGAAAAGGAAAGAAACTTAAGCAAAATTTAATAGAGGGGGCTTGCTTCTGTGGTATAATGATTATTATTACCTTTGTCCTGAAGGTGAAAGGTCATTGGCTCGAATCTAATGGAAGCAAATCCTTTTCCTTGAGGAACAAAGACACTCACAAGGCCTCAGGATGCTTTAGTAGAGGGATTTCTTCTTGACCACTTATTTTGAACTTCCCTTTCTCTTGGTCCCATTTGGCACCATCTCTGAATAATTATTTGGTCACAGTTATTTCAAAACCTTTTTTTCATGGGGTTTTCTTTGTAAACAGCCACTTATCTAGCTTCTCCTAGCGTAAGAGTGTCGAGGTGCTACAATAATACTTGTATACCTAACTCTTGCCCACATCACAGGGAAATTGGTGAGGTTTCTCGTGGCCAGTGGCTTGGAAGGGGCTATGACAAGCTGGAAAGATTATACAACTGTGAAAATGTAATATTTTAGCTGGAAGACCAGATGTCTTAATGATACTTTTGTCATTTGATTCACACATCACTTCTACAAAGAAGGATCTTGAAGCTGGCGATAAATATAACTTGTTCTTGGGATTCACAAATGACTATGGTTATCTCTCAAGATAAAGCAACCAAACAAAATATAATTAAATCTAATAAGTTCACAGGCCACCCTCTCAGAACTCATGACTATGTAATGTGGGATGAGTTAAAATTCACTTTTGTACCACCTGTGGGGAAAGGGTCTGCTAAGAGTCAAGACTGACTTATGAAGGGGTCCTATATCAAAAGTTCTCTTTAAGTAATTTTCTGAGGGAAAGAATAGTGTAGGTGGTAAATAAGTTTCCCAGCCAACCCACAAAAGCCTATTTTAATGTGTAACTAGAAAAATCAAATTGATTTTTCATAGTTTATGGTGCTATTTCTACGAGAACCGTATTTCAAGTTCAAAGCTAAGATACCAAACACACACCTCCTCTCAACTCTGGGAGGCTCCCCATCTCCTACCGGGAGGGGCGCTCAGAGAGAGCAGGGACCCTTTTCTGCAGCTACAAGGAGCCACAGGGACTCTCCCAAAGCAGTCCCTCAGAGCCCCGTGGGGATTCTTTCCTGTAAAAACGGCATTGTGCGATATGTTTAACTAACTTGAAAGGACAAATTGTTTTCTTTTGGCTTTGTTTTTCTAAGGTAGGAGCATGCTGTTTTCATAGAAATAAATGTTCCTAAATAAAAATGAGTCGTATCTGGTCACGAAAACAGGTTCACCTGCTCAAAATATTTGCTTGGAGGTTGAAGTTACTTGGATAATTTGTACAAGTTGAACTTAGAATTTGTTTGAAGTTATAATTTTAGAAACACAGTTATCCAGGGACACTGCCTTTCTTGAAACATTACAGAAGCCCAATTTTTCAGGGGGTTAAGTAGCCTTTCTCCTCAACATGTTTAAATCACTAAGGTTATAGTCCCAGCAGCATTTCAAACCTAAAGAAGTTAGAAACAAGACAGCCATTTTGTTCCCCAGCGAAAACTCATCACTGTTGAATCTGCCAGGGAGCCTGTGCCGTCTTAGCCTTTCTGCCACTGGCCCCAGCCCATGGCCTGTGCCCAGGAAATACCAGGCTAAAAATGATCACCCAGGTCAGGCCATCCTCAGGAGGTGGTGGACTGAGGTGGCGTAAATCACACTGTGTACCTTCCCACCCTACTCTCTCCCCTCACAGGCGGGAGAAATCAGGTTAAAATGAACATCCAGTGTAGCCTAGAAAAAGAAGTCAGAAAGGAAGTAGCTTGAGAGGAGTGCGGGAAAGGGGCAGTCTCTCTGGCATTCCCCGGGACGGGTGAGGAAGGGTGGCACTGGATGAATGTACAGCATGTATGCATATAAGCCTCGAGTCTTTTTTTAGTAGTCGCTAAAAAAACCATTTCTCTATCGCCAACCCAGTCTCAGTGAGTCATTGCCCAGCAATCTGGTCAAATTAGTAGTCCCTTAAAGCCTGTGAGAGCTGCGCTGCTTCAGTTAGGATGGCTTTGACCAAAATGGAAGCCAAAGAGTTTTCCTCTTGTTCTTCAGCCCCTCTCAGGCCAGCAAGAAGGTCATTATAGTCTCTTTTCTTCCTGATTCTCCTCTTAGAAGACAGACTCCCAGAATGCAGTGTGTCAGCCCATAGCCAGTTCAAGCCAAAGCGACATGGATGAAACAAATGAAAGCCAGAACAGAAGATGAGATTAACAGAAGCAAAGACCAGTAACATGGGGAGAGTATACACAAAGGGGTTGGGAGAGCAAAGAGGAACAGGTCTTCCACAAGGAGAATTCAGAGAGGAAGAAGCAATCTGGCACGTGGTTGAGCTGCAGAAGTGAAATCGCATTTCCAACAGAATCATTTCTAACAGCAAACCTTTTATGAAATTTTTGCATAAACTACTTTTGTCTTGCCTTAAAATTAACAACTCAAACATCAGCCCCCTGAGTTCCCTGTCCTTTCAACCTGTTTAAAGAGATAAAGACTATACAGGCAGAGCAACAAATATCGCAGCTTGGTGGACCAAGAATCAGCTTCTACAAGGTCTGATGGACAACGAACTTCACCCTGTTCCATTTTACTTTAATAATAATTATTGCACTGAAGTCTCTGCTGGGTTAGCTTAGTGGTCAGCTGATAAGTCAACAAAGATTTCCTCAAACTCCTGGAACCAGAAAGTCTCCCAGTCTTGGCCAAAGGGCTCTGTGTACATGCTGGGGCATGCCTTCTACGCTCAGTCAGGCAGTTGATAACTCTGCCTTAGTCTTCCCTTTCTGTTTGTGCAGAGCTCAAGATCAGCCAAAGTGAGAGTTTAGGGCCTTCTCAGGTCTTGCCTGGGAATGCACACAGCCCTAAGCATGCACGTGGCCTTTTAGATTCCCAGGGAAATGCCCAAACTTTTCAAAGCCCCAGCGGACACGTTATTCCCCAGCTTTTCCTTTTAAGTTTTCTGGTTATCTACTGCCTCAGGCAGCTATGAAGTTAATCGATTACCTCTAATGGTTTTCAAACATTCCTGGGGAAAGGTTTTCTGCAGCTCTGAGTCAGGGCAAATAAATACAGTCTTACAAGTGGAGTCTTCTGGGGAATCACTAGACAGATCAAATAATGACAATTCTCCAGAAATGAGGATTTATAGGAGCTCTAACGCCTTTCTGTGTCCTCTATGGGCTGCCAGGCTGCTGGCTTTCCCTGTGATTGCAGCCTGTGAATTCTCAAGGCTACTGCAGGGCCTGAGAGCAAGGAATGTGCATAGAGCAAGTGAAAACACACAAAGTTCACTATTCTTATCAAAATGCAGTTGTTTTTCATGAATAAATACTTCCCAGATTGTTGAAAGCCTTTGGTTAATTTCCAGAGTTCTGAAAAATTGATTCTGACCATTTTTGCCAGTTTTTTCATTGCTATTATGGATAAAATTTTCAGAGGTCCTCACTCGGCCATTTTTGCTGATGTCTTATTTTAAAAATATGCTTTCCAGGGCTGGCCCCATGGCTGAGTGGTTAAGTTCGCGCGCTCGGCTGCAGGCGGCCCAGTGTTTTGTTGGTTCGAATCCTGGGTGCTGACGTGGCACTGCTCATCAAACCACGCTGAGGCAGCGTCCCACATGCCACAACTAGAAGGACCCACAAAGAAGAATATACAACTACATACTGGGGGGCTTTGGGGAGAAAAAGGAAAAAAATAAAATCTTTAAAAAAATTTTTTAAAAATCAATAAATAAAATTAAAATGTTTCCCTTTGTCTAAAAAAAAAAAAAATATGCTTTCCAGCAGCTGGACCGGTGGCGCAGTGGTTAAGTGCAAATGTTCTGCTTTGGCGGCCTGGGAATCGCAGTTCAAATCCCAGGTGCGGACATGGCACCGCTTGGCAGACCATGCTGTCATAGGCGTCCCACATATAAAGTAGAGGAGGATGGGCATGGATGTTAGCTCAGGGCCAGTCTTCCTCAGCAAAAAGAGGAGGATTGGCAGCATTTAGCTCAGGGTTAATCTTCCTCAAAAAAAAAATTTTAAAACTATATATATATATATGCTTTCCGGGGGCCGGCCCGATGCGTAGTGGTTAGGTTCACACGCTCCACTTTGGTGGCCCAGGGTTTGCGGATTCGGATCCCTGGTGTGGACATACGCACCACTCATCAAGACATGCTGTGGTGGCGTCCCATGTACAAAATGGAGGATGGCTGGCTACAGATGCTAGCTCAGAGCCAATCTCCCTCACCAAAAAAAAAAAAAAAAGCTTTCCAGTGATTGACTGTATTTCTAAGGGTTATTTTGTAAAATTGCAGGTAAATGAAAAAAATCACTTTGAACAACAAATTTTCTGATAGGGCTTAACAAAGACACTTGTCCATCAAGACTCCTAGATTCTGTAAAGGGTTGTGCCTCACAAACAACACAAACTCTCTAAAGTGAAATCAAAAGGTCATAGAATCTCAGGGCCAGAAGGGGGCCTGAGATACCATAGCATATCATCTTTGTAGGTCACCTGATTCCAAAAGCATGCCAGGATACTGCTAGTTCTCAAACAGCCTTCTCAGCAATACAAACATATTTAACATACTGTCAGGTCACAGCTTCAAAAACATAAGAAAACATCCATGGAAGACAGGCATGGTAAGGGCTGAATATTCATTAATATATTCATTCCATAAAGTTTTACAGAGTACCTACTATGTGCTAAGCACAGAAGATAAAATATCACTGAAATGTAGCCTCCATCCTCCAAAAGCTTTTAATCTAGTGGAGAGGACAGGCCTGGAAACAACTAACAACAATAAGTACTATAAGAAAGGAAAGTGATATGGAAAGCAACAAATGATTAATTCCTACTGGGAGCGAATGGGCCTTCCACAACCTAGAAAAGGCAGCATCAAAGCTGAGTCTTAATGGAAATAAGATATCAGTAGGAAGGGGGGAAGGGAGGAAGTTCCTAGTTGAGGGAACACGGAAAGGATTTGGCAAGCAACTAAGTATGGAGTAGGGCTGGGGAAGAGTGAGAGAGAGAGAGTCAAAAATAACTTGCAGTTTTCAAGTGTGGGTGACGAAATGGTAACAGGAAAACATGGTGGGGGTAGGGAGATAATAAGCTTGGCCTAGCCAGAATATGTTGGACTCATGGGTTTGGGTGACAAAGGAAGGAGAAGTTAAAAAAAAGTAAAGAGAAAGTCAACCTGTACAGACATTGTAAAGAAGGGCATGGTAGATGGCAGGTTGATTAGCAGAGTCTAGGAAGGCAGGAGGAATTCAGAAGAACAAAGCTCAGCTCAAAATGTGCCTTCACTCCCTTCCTCCTGGGTCCACTTACTGTCCTGGTCTTCCCAGCCTCTGCTTGCCTGTGCACAGGCCCTGCCCCATGTGCATTTCTCTTCTTCTCAGTGCCCTGCTTTTCTGACAACCAAGAACTTAGAGAATAGAGAACTGGACAACAATTCTTAGCATTTCAAGGGGGATTTTCATGTTCAAAATAGCAAGTTTTCTTGAATTTATTCAGCAGGTCACACCCTAGAGATGCTGGGCTGTCAAATAATGTGAAAAACATGAATGATTTCTCTACAGACCAGTATAAACTCTGACACCTTAAGAGAACATTGTCATTTTTGGACTTACACTAGGGAATCCTGACCAAAGGGTTATCATTCAGCTAAACTTAATGATTTTATGAGATTCTATTGAACTGACTAGTATTGCTGGAGGTGGAGCCCCAGGGGCTGCACCTGACAAATTTCAGGGCAAGTCAGCAAAGGGATAACTAGGCCAGTTGGCAAGGGACCATTGTTGAGTGATAAGACCTTTTGATTTTTCAGTTAGAAAAATTAATTGGGCCATGCATAACTTGGCCCTACAAAATACATTTCTTAGAGATTGAGTCAATTCAACCTACTGACAATGGTGGTAAGAATCAAATGTAATGCAAAATTGGACTCCTTGTTTTCCTTTAAAGTGATGCTTTTGAAAATCTTATAGCCTTTTTAAGTATTTTGTTGTTGTTGTTTTTACTTAGGGACAAATTATTGCCCACTGTCTGATGACTGAAATGCATTTGAACACATCCACGATGAAATGAGATTCCATGCACAAACTGGTCAAGAATGCACCTAACACATAGACCACTACACCTCTTTTTGCTGCCTCTTTTTGCTTTTGATAAGGTAACTCTGCTCTTTTTGGAGAGATGCACTTTTCAGAAAACTAAAAAGATGCCACTTTTGTAAAGGTTATCTTTGTTGATAAGGCATACATAGAGGGTAGCAAGCACACTGGATGGATGGATGGAGAAAAATATTTGGCAGGTTTTATAATTCAAGACTTGAAGCAACTATTCCACAAACTGAGATGAGAATCATCTTGATTCTTCATCAACAGGGTTTGTTTTTCTTAAGAATCAACCTGCTAGTGGAAAGTGTGGTTGTATTCTCAAGGAGAACAGTTTCACATTAGTACCATTGCCAAGCCATGTCGTGGGTCCAAAGTAAGCCTCCATGGTATTGTATCTTTGATTTTGGACAGTATCGAAACCAAAAAGCAGCAATACTCAAATACAGAGCTCATGTTTCACGTAGGAAGCAAGATACTATGAAAATATTTAGTCAAAATGAAGAGTGTGTCAAATGATTTTCTCCAACATCAAAAGAAAAAAAATTTGAGGGTTTTTTTTTTTTGGCATGGTGATGAGAAGGAGGAATCATTCCTCACCCCTCTTAGAAATAGCTCTAGCTAGGAACATTAAAATTTAGGTTCTAGTCCTACCCTGCCACTAACTAGCTATGTAACCTTGGAGAACTTACTGCACTTCTTTGGGCCTCAGACTCTCCACCTATAAAATGAGCAGTGTGTTTTTCAAAAAGCACATTGTAACTCATCAGTGGGCTGTGAAAAGTATATAGTAGGTTGCAACTAGCATTTTTTTTAAAATGAAACTGAATAGAACAGAAAATATAAGAACGTGTTTCATATAAGAAGGATGAGCATTGTTTCATGAAACTTGCTTGTGTGTGTATAAACTAGGTTGCAATATAAAATGCATTTCTCACTGTATTGTTGGATCAAAAAGATTGGAAAGCCACTGGTCTAGACCTACACTGTCCAATACCATAGCCACTAGTCACATGCAGCTGTTTACATTTAAATTTATTAAAATTAAATACAACTAAAAGTTCAGCTACTAAGTTGCACTAGCCACAATTGAAGTACTCAATAGCCACATGTGGCTAGTGGGTACCACATTGGACAGGGCAGTGATAGACTAATTCCATCATCATAGAAAGTTCTGTTGGATAGACCTATTCTAACAGCCTTTCTACAGTTCTGTAGGAGGTGAAGGTTGGATGGTTTGTTAGAAGGGGTACTCCAAGCTCTAGGAAGAGAGGACGGGTCCACTTGACTTTCTCTGAAGAGAGTCTGTATATGGATTTCTAAATAAATGAGCCAACAATTATTTATTAAGTTCCGTATTTGGTTCTGTTAGGGAATACAGAGGAAACAGCATCATAAACATTCACTAAATGTTAAATGAACAACCTAAGGCATCATAAAAATCATAATCTAGTCAAAGACAGAAGCGTCATGTAAATGAAAGAGCTAATAATAAAAGGCAATGTACAGGCAAGTGTTGATAATAACTAAGTGCTGTCAAAATTCAGAAAAGGGGGAATCAATGAGCATTGGAGTCATCAAGGAAGACTTCAAGGAAGATGCAGGATTTGAACTGGCCCTTAAATGATTGCTTGAATTTGGATGAGCAGAGATAAGAGGGGAGAATACTCCAGATGAGAGGAATACCACAAGTATGTGTATGTCAGAGAGGGGGGTATGTTCTGGAGACTATTAAGAAATGAAATTGGAGAGGTGGCTTGGGACTAGATTGTGGAGGGTGGAAAGCCAGCCAGTAGAGTCCAAGTCTCAGTAAAGCCATTGGCAGTTTTCAGAGCCCTTTCACATGATACTTGAGACAGCCCCTTGAGATAGCGAGGGCTAGGATCATTACTTCCATTTGAGAGTTGAGGGAACTGAGTCTCAGAGTGGTGATATGACTTGTCCATGGTCATATAGCTAGTGAGTAGTAAACTGAGTTTATCTTCCTTCTCATCCAGTATTCTTCCCACTATACCTTGCTCCTCGCTGTTATGATAAAAGCTGGATTTGAGGCACCGGAGACAGGGAGACCAATGAGAAAGTTGTTGTAATAATCCAGGCATGAAGTGTTGAAGGCCTGGCCTAAGGTGGCAAGAAACCAGATGCTCTGGTTATATAACATACTATAAAACAAACTGACAATGCAGTACCTGCTGTTTATAGGGGAGAGTAAGAGTAGACAGTCTGAGGTTAGAACACTATAGTTATTTTTAACTGGAAGTGATCTAAACTACCCCTAAGGAATAAATACTAACAATATAATTCATATAGTGTGTCCAGATTTTTCCAGACAGCTGAAGGCAATGTTTTGGACACGGTTCCTAAGCAAACAACACTTTATATGTCTATGCATTTTTATGAGCCATTTCTGTCTTGGTAGTGTTTCTTTCCTCTGTCAATTTTAGTTTTCATTGCTCAGAACTAATTGGTCATATGATTTCTTACCTCATCTAGATTTCCAGTGAGAAATGACTAGTGCAAAAAGGTCAAGGAGCTACAGGCATTGGAATTTTTCCACACTATTTAGTGAAACTAATTATCAGCTTAGCTATTAATTAGTTAATAATGATTAACTTAGAAAATACTAAACTACGCCTTTACCTGACTAATCTCAAAGGATCTCTCCATCCATGTCACTAAGCTGCTCAAAAACTTCAACGGGCTTCCAAGATTGCTCCAACCGATAGGAATCAAATATAAACTCATCAGCCTGGCATTTAAGGCCCTCTCCAATATGGCCACTTCCTACCTTTCTAGTTGTTCCCCACTGCTCATTACTCCTTCATGAGATCTACTCTTTTCAGCCAAAACAAACCACATGATACTGTGGAGACTCTTTGCTCATTCATGTCCTACATGCACTTAAGTCCCACCTCAAATGCGACTTTCTCTAAGCACCCTTCTTCCTCAATTTTCCTACCACAAAGTACTTGTTCCTTCTTCTAAGCCTCTATAATCCTTTACTTACATCTCCTTTATGGCACTATGCACTTTGTACTTCAGATTATTGTTATCTGCAGACATGTCATCTCTCTGCTATTGGAATGAACTCCCGTCTCAGTCCACGTAGTCTTCACCTCTGTATCCCCTACAGCTCTGATCATAGTACCCTGCAATAAGTCATCCCCTAAGGCACATCAAATGTTTATTGAATAAATGGGCACACTGACAAAAAGCTAAAAGCTGGTTTATATGTCCATCCAAATGTCAATTTAACAATCCTTTACTGAGTGCCTACCACATGACTGGCACTGTGCTAGGCCCTAAGGATAACAACATATCTTAAGCAATTTCAAATGTAATGGTAAGAGAGAGAAAACAGTTCATTTTGATATGGTATGGTCAATGTCCACACAGTGGGGCTAAGGGAACACAGTAGAGGATCATCTAAGCCAGTGTGGGGTACAGATAAGGCTTTGGGGAAAAAGGTGATGGCAGGACTTAGCCTTAAAGGATGAGAGTTAAGCAAATCGGGCAGGTGAAGGACGTTCCAGGCAGAGGAGAAGCTTGTACCAAAATGCTGAGGGCTGAGAGACTGTGGAATAGTGATACCACATGGGGACTGTCAAGGCTGGAGGGTGGAGAGGCATGTAACACTAGGAGATGCTGGCCTTGGAAGGCTTGATAAGGATTCTGGACTCAACCCAGGCTTCATGGAGCCCCTGAAGGGTTTCAAATACTCTCAGGAGGAATTATAGTATTCTACTATTTGCAGAATAGAAGAGGTGCAACAAACAATTGCCTGTAATGCAAATCTTAGATTGTTTTTTTTTAATATTGATTACCAAATTAAATTCCATTAAAAAAATCTGAAGTTACCATCTTTGTCAAGGAAGGGGTTAAGGTGGGTCTCTGCCTTGTGGCATGCTCAGTGGTACAGCACAACAGGAGAAACTCTGAGTCCTTTCCAGGAACAGTACTCTTCATTTGGAGCACTTTCCTAGTTTTCTCCTCTGTTTACAACCACCTCACCCACTTCTCAGACCACAGGAATTTTCCCTATACCCTTTCAACATCACACTTCATTAGTGAATGTTGCCAGCAGACATATGATGTTTAAAAATTTTTTACCTTTGATGTAATGTAAAATTACACTGCCAGAGTTCAGTTTTTGGATTACATAAAATTACATGTGTACCTTCACTTTCAAAACAAAAGACGTATTCCAAGTTAATCCTAAGGCAAATTTCTGTAAAGTGAACTTGATTTTCCGATGTTATTTTATGATCATTTGAACCACGTTGCCCAAGAAAAGACAATCCGACCCCATCCAGAAAAGATACAGCTCTCAATAAAATGGCTCTTCATCCTTGATGTGCACCCTATGTACCAGACTCCAGGAAAATAAGTATCCATCTACCCACAAACATGAAAGACCCAACCCACCAACCACAGCAAAAATACTTTCTAATATGTGACAGGCAAAGAATCTTAACCTGCTAAAAAAACACAGATCTATTTTCATTTCCAAGAGTGGCTCTTCATAACACGGGTTTTCTCATAAGATGCTCAGCTATCAGTCCTTTCATTAATGCCAAGTTAAATTATTATAAATTAAATTAATTCTAAGTTAAAAATGTCTTTTTACTGCACCTCCCCTAGCAATTCCACTCCTAGGCTTACATCCAAGAAAAATGAGTGCTTACATCCACCAAAGAATATTGTCAAAAATATTCATAGCAGCTTTATTCATAATATTCAAAACCTAGAAACAACCCAAATGTCTATCAACAGAGGTGCTATGGACTGAATGTTTGCGTCTTCCCAAAATTCATATATTGAAGCCCTAATCCCCAATGTGATGGTATTAGGAGGTGGGACCTTTGGGAGGTAATTAGGTCGTGAGAGTGGAGCCCTCAAGAATGGGATTAGTGCCCTTATAAGAAGAGACACTAGAGAGATGAGCTTTCTCCATCATGTGAGGACACAGCAAGAAGGTGCCTGACTGCAAACCAGGAATAGGGACCTTACCAGACACCAAATCTGCCAGGGCCATGATCTTGGGCTTCCCAGCCCGCATAACTGTGAGAAACAAATGTTTATTGGTCAAGCCACTTTGTCTAGAGAATTTTGTTACAGCAGCCTCAACTGACTAAGACAAGAAGAATGGATAAATAAGTTGTGGTGAATCATAATTGGAAATGGTACACAGCAACAAAAAAGAACTAATACGATATACAAAACATGAGTGAATCTCACAGACACTAGGTTAAATAAATGTCAGACACAAAATCATACATACAATATGATTCCATTCATATAAAGCTTGAAATTAGGCAAAACTAACCTATGATGATAGAGGTCAGAATATTTGTTACCCTTGGGAGGGGGTGTTGACTGGGAGGAGGCAAGAGGGAACCTTCTGGGGGGCCAGAAATGTTCTATGTTTTGATCTGGGTGGAGGTTACACATACATTTTTCACTGAGAGGTACACTTAAGATTTGTGCACTTTATTGTCTATAAGGAATACTTCAATTCAAGAAAAAAGAAAAAGGGAAGTCTCTATACTGGATTTATTTCTAATACAGATTGGCAATACAGACCAAAATTATAACAACAAAATATTCTTTTGTTATCAGGAGTAAAGATTTAGTTCTGAATTTATCTCACCTCCCTGTATACACACATCAAATCAAAGTGCAAGTAGTTTGGGGCTCCAGATATTATTTAGATATATGGATGATTTATTGGATTTTTCAACTTATAGCATTCCGAAGTGCTATCTATTTTTATAGGCTCACTTTGATTACAAATTCACAAATTTATTAATTCATCTTCTCTACTAAAGCATTAGCTGGTCTCATCAGAGAAATACATTGAATTTGTTCCCCAAGTCTTAATGAAAGGAAGCGTGGTAGACTGAAGAGAACACTTCTAATTCTAAGAGAATTAGAAGAACTGGATTCCATTTGTGCTCTGTCTTTTACTAGCCAAGTCATCTTGGGCCATTCTTTTAAGCTCAGATTCCCTTTCCTTATCCATAAAATGGAGATAACACCTTCCCCACAGGACTATAGTGAGGAACGAATAAGAGAATAGATGTGAAAGTGTTTTGTAAACTTTCAAGAAGTGTTAATATCCCCAAAGCTAAGTGTTTAATTAGAACTTGTGCCTGGGTGTGCCCAATAGAAAATGTACTTAACTTTCAAAGCTTGTACTTCAGTTTCACATATCTTACATTTCACCAGAGAGTTAGGATCAGCAAGTACACTCAAATTCTAACATCTCTGAAAAGTTGAAACAATCCCATTATAGTAAATACTGAAAATAGATGTGTAGAGGGAAGTATAATTAATAAACGCCTTCCTTGCTTTTCCCAATTATGACTTTTAGATGTGTCTCTAGCTATGTAATATCCATTATATTCAGTTCATACTTCTAGAACTTTGGACTGCTTCTGCAACACCCATGCCAGAGTTCCCCTCTCCATTACGAATTTCACAATAACTGCCCCTGAAGGCTGCTCCCATTTCTACCCTCTGCAATCTATCACGATCACTATAGCAAAATTTAAAAATACTCCTCATTCTGAGCTCCTTGTCAGAGAGCCCCAAATGAAAAGTGCCTTTCCTTGTGTCACTTTTTGAAGTTTGTTTCTCTGATGAGAGGAAGTGATATAGGCCAGAGTTGCCTCAAAATGCTTCCTGTCACCAACTATTCTTTCCAGTGGACCCAGCAGGAAACCTCTGATTGGAGAGCCATGCAATGTGAGAGGAGTCTGACAGAAGGAAAAATTAGGGTGATTTGTCTTCAAGGGCTCCAGTGGTTCCTGTTCGTGGAGATTCTGTTCTTAGCCCTAAAGTTAAGCTCTACAAACTAGAACAAGCCTGCATGCAGATAAACAAACAAAACTGACTAGAGATGGTAAATCTTGAACCTCTCAAGATCTTTGAGAAGCATTCCCTTCAGCATCAAGTCCCAGTTAAGAAGTCTTTGTTGAGCCTACTGAGCTAGGAGATGAGGGTCAATTTTATAAAAGTAGATTGACAGCAGCAAGAAGGGTGAACTGACAATGAAAGAGACAGAGAATCATAAAAAAACTAATACGGATTCAAATACACATATGCGCGTGCGCGCACACACACACAGACTAAATGGTCTGGGACCACCTAGTGCAGGGGTAAATATTAAATCAGATTTCAATAGGCCTTAGAATAACACTGTATTATAGCATAATATAACAACTGATAGTCATAATGATGATCCTTAATCAGAAAAGATTAAATTATGCCCCAAAACACTGCATTGGAAGTCAGAGGAGTAGTTTGTTTGTTTGTTTGTTTGTTTGTTTGTTTTTTGGAGAATTCCATTAGGACAGTTAAAATGTTAAAAGCTCATGGTGCTTACATAGAGGAAATCATGAGCCATTTGGAAAACCTGGTTATTAAAAATGGCTTTTTCCCAAAATGAGTCAGGTAACTAAGGTTTAACTCTATTTGGTAAGAAAAGACGAACGTTGGGTTGTACGGTAGAGAGAACTGTTATAGAAGGTCAGAAAAAGGAGATCAGCATGGGATAGCACAGTCAAAGAAAGCTTCATGGAGGAGGCAGGGCTCAGGGTTGGGTTTACTTTGAAGTCTCTCTCCATCCAAAGCCTGGTTCTGCCTTTTCCTGATTGCCACACTTAAGCAGTCCTGCCACGGCCTCAGGTTCAGAGTCACTAAAAGAGACTAGTCTTAAGAGAAATTAAATTTAATGACAGTGATAAAAGAGAAAGATAGGACGCAGACCCTGGCCCCATTCTATTGTACCATAAAGGAGCTAGTTAAGGCTTCAATATCTGAACAAGCAGAGCCTCAGGTATGCGCAGCAACTGTGCCAAGCAGCAAAGAATTTATGGGAACAATGAATGGTACCCTATTCATAGTTCTATATCCTGAAATTACAGGAAAAGCAAAGTTTAGCAAAGAATTTTTACTTGATAGTCAACTTTTATTTAGTATATAAAAGTATACCAGTGGGAAACTACAAAACATTACTGAAAGCAATTAAAGATGACACAAACAAATGGAAAGACATCCGTGTTCATGGATTGTAAAACTTAATACTGTTAAGATGTCCATACTACCCAAAGTGATCTACAGATTCAACACGATCCCTCAAAATCCCAATGGCCTTTTTTGGAGAAATAGATACATTCATCCTAAAATTCATAAGGAATCGCAAAGGAACCCAAATAGCCAAAACAATTTTGAAAGAGAAGAACAAAGTTGGAGGACTCACATTTCCTGATTTTAAAACATATTTCAAATCTACAGTAATCAAAACAGTTTGGTACTGGCATAAAGACAGACAAACAGACCAACAGAATAGAATTCAGAACTCAGAAACAAACCCTTACATATATGGTCAAAGGGCCTTTGACAAGGGTGCCAAGACCACTCAATGAGAAAAGGACAATCTTTTCAACAAATGGTGTTGTGAAAAGTAGATAGCCACATGCAAAAGAATGTAGTTGGACCCTTATCATATATCATATACAAAAATTAACTCAAAATGGATTAAGCACCTAAATATAAGACCTAAAATTATAAAATGCCTAGAAGAAAACATAGGGGGAAATCTTCATGACACTGGATGTGGCAATGATTTCCTGGATATGACACCTAAAGGACAAGTAACAAACGCAAAAATAGACAAACAGGACTGCATCAAACTTTAAAACTTTTGTGCATTAAAAGACACAATGAACGCAATGAAAAGGAATCTATGGAATGGGAGAAAATCTTTGCAAATAATGTATCTGATAAGGGATCAATATCTAGAACATACAATAAATCCCTACAACTTAAAAACAAAAAATCAAATAACCTAAGTTAAAAAAAAATGGACAAAGGACTTAAATAGACAGTTCTCCAAAGATGATACATAAATGGCCAACAAGCATATGAAAAGATCTTGAAATCACTAATCATCAGAGAAATGTAAATCAAAACTTCAGTGAGCTATCACCTCACACCATTAGGATGACTACAGAAAAGAAAAGTGTTATCAAAGATGTGGAGAAACTGGAAGCCTTGTACACTGTTGGTAGGATTGTAAAACGGTGCAACCACTATGAAAATCAGTATGGCAGTTCCTCAAAAATTAAAAGTAGAACTACTATATGATCCAACAATTCCACTTCTGAGTAAATATGCAAAAGAATTGAAATTGAACACCCATGTTCATAGCAGCACAATTCTCAGTAGCCAAGAGGTAGAAACAATCCAAATATCCATCAGTGGATGAATGAATTTAAAAATGTGATATATACATATAATAGAATATTATTCAGCCCTGAAAAGGAAGGAAATCCTGTCACATGTTACAACGTGGATGAACCCTGAGAATATTGTGCTAAGTGAAAAAAGCCAGTCACAGAAAGACAAATACCGTATGATTCCACTTATATGGGATATCTAAACTAGTCAAATTCATAGAAACAGAAAGTAGAATTTTGGTTACCAGGGAATAGGGAAAAAGTAAATTGTTATTTAATGGACATGGACTTTCAGATTTCCAAGATGAAAAAGTTCTAGAGATCTATTTTATGATAATGTGAATATATTTAACATGACTGTACATTTAAAATTGGTTAAAATGGTAATTTTTTTATTGGCTTTTTACCACAATAAAAAACAGCTAAAAAAAGAAGTATACCAATGGGGGTAGGGGTCAGAGTGACTTCACCCTTTCTTAACTAGATTTTTAAACCTATAACTAGGTTTAAGATATAACCTAGATTTAAAACCTATAACTAACACTGCATCCATGTTTTCTTTAAGTAACCACTTATACAACTTCTAGTTCCAAGAAAAGATATAATAGACACACTTCCTTTATTCTTCCCAATAAGTACAGCTAAAAACACTGGGCATTATAATATATATATAAGTAATAGGTAAATAAAATATGTAATATATTAATATAATATTTTATAATATACAGTCATGCACTGCATAACGATGTTTCAGTCAATAACATATAAAACATATAAACAACATATAAAACAGTGGTTCCACAAGATTAGTACCATATACCTAGGTGTATAGTAGGCTATACCATCCAGGTTTGTGTAAGTACATTCTATGAGGTTCACACAGTGACAAAATAACCTAACAATACATTTCTCAGAATGTATCCCATCATTAAGCAACACATGAAGGTAATGTAATATATCAATATTAATATTATACTAATTATATTAACAGTCTGGCTAGAGAACTCAAGATCCAAGCAATGACCTAGCAATGAGTTCCTGGGATTTTCTTTTTGAGTAGTATATCCTGAACCTGGTGATGGAGAAGGCAGCAACACAGAAATGCCTTTGCATGAAGAAAAATAGTCTCTCAAAAAGCTCTAGCAAAAGGAATAGGAAAGGAGCAGCCTAGAAAGACAGAAGACTTTTAGATAATAACTGCCATACTCTAGCCAAGCACTACAGAGAAAACTGTAGTCCCACCTCACGCCCATTAGCAAAGACCAAGTGGGGAGCCTAGACCTTCACCTGGCTGTAAAGAGTCACACACACCCTGCCCCCTCTCCCTGAGGTGGTTTCAGAAAAGGCTGAGTGGGGATCTGAAATTTTCATCTCTGCCAGGCAGTAATGAAGCTTTTGGAACATGATGGTAGAGGCGGCCATGACAATACCAAGATGTCCTTCTCTCTCCAAGCCAGGATGGTGTCAACAGAGGCCTAGTGGGGAACCTGAAATTCCAGCCCTGCCCAGTAATAATGAGATGCCCCTACTCCTACCCCAGTATCAACAGATGGTGAGTGAGGAACCTTGATTCCCACCCCCAACTGGCAGTAATAAAGCCATGCCCCCATTCTCCCACCAGAGCAATCTCAGAGCAAATCTGCTAAAACAGAAGACTAAAATAAGAGCCAGAGTCTCACAACATAATACCTCAAATGTCCAGGATACCGTAGAAAATCACTTGTCAGACAAAGAACCAGGAACATCTCAAGTTGAGTGAGAAAAGACAATCAACAGAAACCAACACTGAGATAACACATATATTGGAATTATCCAAGAAAGATTTTAAAACAACCATTGTAAAAATGCTTCAACAAGCAATTATAAGCACGCTTGAAACAAATGTTAAAAGCAGAAAGTCTTAGCAAAGAAATAGAAGCTATAAAGGAGAAGTAAATTAATGCTATAGGACTGAAAAATATAATAACCAAAATAAAAACCTCACTGGATGGGCTCAACAGCAAAATGCAGACAATACAGAAAAGAATCAGTGAAATCGATGATAGAATAACAGAAATTACCCAATTTGAACAACAAAGAGAAGAAATTTTTTAAAAAGTGAACAGAGTTTCAGAGACAAATAGAACTATAACAGTATATTAAACATCCATGTCATCAGAGTCCCAGAAGGAGAGGGGAAACAGTGTGGGGATGAAGAAGTATTAAAAAAAAATAATGGCTGATGAACCTAAAACTGACATAAAAAAATAAAGTCCTTTAAAAAATAATAAATAATGGCTGAATATTTCCAAAATTTGGAATTTTGTATGTAAACCTACATATTCAAGAAGCTGAGCAAACCCCAAACAGAATAAATCCACGTGAAGACATATCATAATCAAATTCCTAAAAACTAAAGACAAAAACATTTTTGAAAGCAAGGAGAGAGAAACAATACTTTAGTTATAGGGGAGAGCAATTTGAATGAGAGCAGATTTCTCATTAGAAAGCATGGAGTCCAAAAGGAAATAGCACAATTTTAAAGTGCTGAGAGAAAAGAACTGTCAACCCAGAATTCTATATCCAACAAAAATATCCTGGAAATCAAGTCATTCTCAGATGAAGAAAAACTAAGAGACTTTGTTGCCATTGATAAACACTGGCAGAGTAGATAAAAACGTGACCCAATTATATGCTGTAAACAAGTAACTCATTTCATCTCTCATTTACATGTGGAGTCAAAAATAAAAAAAACAAACTCATAGAAACAGAGCTCAGACTGGTGGTTTCCAGAGGTAGGGGGTGGAGGTAGGGAAATTGGGTGAAGGTGGTCAAAAGATATAAACTTCTAGTTATAAGATAAATAAGTTCTGGGGATATAAAGTACAACAAGATGATGACAGTTAACAATACTGTATTGCATATTTGAAAGTTGCTAAGAGAGTAGATCTTAAAAGTTCTCATCACTATGTTATATGTCAATTATATCTCAATAAAACTGGAAAATAAAATTTAATTATATTTTTAAAAACCAAGCAACTCAATTCAAATACAACAATATAGGTAGATTGAAAATATAAGGGTGGAAAGAGATATACCAGGCAAACATTAATTTTAAAAAAGCAATAGTGGCCATATTTATATCAGATAAAGTAAACTTCAGAATTAAGAAAACTGTCAGGGATAGAGGGAAATTACTTAATGATAAAAGTTTCAATCCACCAAGAAGACATGGCAATCCTAAATGTGCATGCACCAAACAACAGGTTGCCTTAAAATAATGAAGCAAAAACTCTTAGAGCTGAAAAGAGAAATGACAAATCAACAATTACAGGCAGAAACTTCAACAACCCCTCTCAGAAACTAATAAATCTACTACACAGGAAATAAGTAAAAATATAAAAGATCTGAACAACACAATTAACCAACAGGATCTAATTGACATATATAGAACACACTGCCCAATAACAGCAGACTACACAATTTTTTTCAAGATCTCATGGAACATTTACCAAGATAGACTATGTCCTGAGTCATAAAACAAATCTGACGGGCTGGCCCCATGGCTGAGTGGTTAAGTTTGCATGCTCTGCTTTAGTGGCCCAGAGTTTTGCCAGTTCAGATCCTGGGCTCGGACATGGCACCGCTCATCAGGCCATGCTGAGGCGGGGTCCCACATGCCACAACTAGAAGGACTCACAACTAACAATATACAACTATGTACTGGGGGACTTTGGGGAGAAAAAGGAAAAATAAAATCTCAAAAAAAAAAATCTGAGCAAATTTAAGAGAACCGAAATCAGAGTATTTTGTTGATCATAATGGAATCAAACTAGAAATCAATAATAGAAAGAAAATAAGAAACATCCAAACACTTGGAAATTAAACAACACATCTGTACGTAATCCATTGGTCAAAGTAGTCTCAAAGGAAGTAAAAAAATGTACATTGAACTGAATGAAAACAAAAATACAACATATCAAAATATGAGACATGCAAGCAACATAGCAGAATAGCAAGTCCTAGCCCTCATTCCCTCATAGAAACACCTATTTAACAACAATATATGGGCCAAAACACCTTTAAATGATTTCCAGAATCCAGTCAGGAAGTTACAAAACCCCAGGTAAGCAAAAAGCTAAGAACAGCCACATTGAAATGAGTAAGAAGAGCAATTTAACTTTACTCACATCAGCCATCCCCCAAGCTGACACAGCTCAGTGGGAGAGAATGCCCCAGCCCACAACTTCATGGAGAAAGTGAAGAGTGGAGCATGCCTCCAACATCCTGGCTTTTCAGAGGGCTGCCCAAGGAAATGGTATCTATCTCACCTCACTTAGAGCACTGATGGTAATGACATAGTTTGGATGCCTGGGGACTGCTGAGAACAAAGAAGAGCAGAGGGCAGCTTACTGGGGCTGGCATGGCTCAGTGTGATCAGAAGAAGCCTTTTCCCTCAAGAGGGAAGGAGAGAAGTAGAATGTGCATCCAGCATTCCGGCTTTTTGGAGGGCTGCCCAAGGGACTGGTACCTGTCTCACCTGAATTGGAGCACTGATGTGGAGCTGGCATAAAGTGGATGCCTGGTGGATACTGGGAACAAAAGAGAGTAGGGTGGCTTGTTTCTGTAGAAGCAGAGAACATGCAGTCATGCAGACAGACACCAGCAAGAATAAGAGAATACAAGCTCCTGGAAGAGAAACTGACAAGCCTTTCTAATTGAGACAATAGAAAATAATTAATACAATGGCATACAACAGAAATAGTAAGTCCTTCCCTATCAATAATTAATTTAAACAAAAATGGAATAAATTCCTCAATCAAAAGACAAAGAGTGGGTGACGGACAAAAGAAATCAAACTATATGCTGTCTACAAGAGACTCACTTTAGATTTAAGGAAGGACACACATAAGCTGAATCTGAAAGGATGGAAAAAAATATTCCATGCAAAATGTAATCAAAAGAGAGTAGCAGTGTCTATACTTATATCATACAAAATAGACTTTAAGTTAAAAACTGTCAAAAAAGACAAAGAAAGACATTAGATAATGACAAAAGGGTTAATTCACCAGGAAATTATAACAATTATAAATAAAAAGGACTGAACATCAGAGGACTCAAATATATGAAGCAAACATTGACAAAACTGAAGATATAGACCAACACAATAACAGTAGAGGATTTCAACACTTCACTTTCAAAAATGGATAGAACATTCAGACAAAAGGTCAATAAGAAAACAAAAGACTTGAGCAAAAAGTATAGACCAAATGGGCCTAACAGACATATATAGAACATTCCACACAATAGCAGCAGAATACACATTCTTCTCAAGTGCACACAGAACATTCTCCAGGAAAAATCACACGTTGGATCACAAAACAAGTCTTAACAAATTTTAAAAGACTGAGATCATACCAACTATATTTTCCAACCACAATGGAATGAAACTGGAAACTAACAGCAGAAGAAAAACTGGAAAATTCACAAATATGTGAAAACTAAAAACACTCTTGAACAACCAGTGAGTCACAGAAGAAATCAAAAGGGAAATTAGAAAATATCTTGAGACAAATGAAAATGAAAGCGCAACATACCAAAACTTATGGAAGGCAGCAATAGCAGTACGTTTATAGCGATAAATGCCTACATTAAAAAAGAAAAAAGTTCTCAAACAATCTAATATAACACCTCAAGGAAATAGAAAAAGAAGAACAAACTAAGTCCAAAGTTAGCAGAAGGAAGGAAATAAGATTAGAGCATAAATAAACAAAATAGACAACAGAAAAAAAAGTCAATGATACTAACACTTGGTTTTTTAAGACCAACAAACTTGATAAACCTTTAGCTACATTAGCTAAAAAAAGAGAATACTAAGATAACTAAAATGTGAAATGAAAGAAGAGATATTATAACTGATTCCACAAAAATTAAAATGATTATAAGAGACTACTATGAACAGTTATACACCAACAAATTGGGTAACCTAGAAAAAATGGATAAATTCCTAGAAATATAAAACTTAATCAGACTGAACCATGAAGAAACAGAAATTTCTATAATTAGTAGAGATTGAGTCAATAATAACCCCCCATAAAAAAAAGTCCAGGATCAGATGGATTCACTAGTGAATTCTATCAAACATTTCAAGAAGAACTAACTTCTTTTGATGATTTAACTTTAATTTCATTCTTGAAGTTAATTCTTAAAATTAATAAAATTCTTTTTAAAAAAGAGTTTCAGAAGCCAATCCTTCTCAAACTCTTTCAAAAAACTGAAAAGGAGGGAACACTTCCAAACTTATTTTGTGAGGCAAGCACTACCCTGATACCAAAGCCAGAAAAAGACAGTACAAGAAAACTACAGGCTAATATCCCTGATGAATATAGATGCAAAAATTTTCAACAAAATACTAGCAAACCAAATTCAACAGCACATTAAAATGACCACACACCATGACCTAGTGGGATTTTCTCCATCTTGCAAGGATGACTCAACATATGCAAATCAATCAATGTGATACACCACATTAACAGAATAACCACAAGATTATCTCAATAGATGCAGAAAATGCATCTGACAAAATTCAATACCTTTTCACGTTGAAAAGCTGAGTATTCTAAACTTAAACTATAAATAAAAGGAAATTACCTCAACATAATAAAGGCCATTTATAAAAAGTCCACACACAACATCATACGCAATGGTGAAAAACTGAAAGATTTCCTCCAAGATCAGGAACAAGACAAGGATACCCACTCTCTCCACTTTTATTCAGCACAGTACTGGAAGTCCTACCAGAGCAATTAGGCAAGAAAAATAAATAAAAGGCATTCAAATCATAAAAAAATAAGGGCTAGTCCCAATGATCTCATGGTTAAAGTTCAGTGCTCACCATTTTGGTGGCCTGGGTTTGCTTCCTGGTCGCAGAACCACACCACCCATCTGTCAGTTGCCATACTGTGGTAATGGCTCACATAGAACAGAACGAGTTACAACTAGGATATATAATCACGTACTGGAACTTTGGGAAGGAAAAAAAAAGAGGAACATTGGCAACAGATATTAGCTCGGGGCAAATCTTTCCCTGCAAAAAAAAGAAGAAGTAAAATCGTCTCTGTTTGTACATGATGTAACCTTATATGTAGAAAACCCTAAAGACTGCACAAAAATCCACAAAAATTGTTAGAACTAATAAATGAATCTAGCATATACTTGAAATGTTAAGTCTTTACAGGATACAGTATCAACATACAAAAATTGGTTATGTTTCTATATACTAACAATGAACTATCTGAAAACAATTCCATTTAAAATAGGATCAAAAAGAATAAAATACTTAGGAATAAACTTAACCAATGAGGTGAAAGACTTGTACACTGAAAATTGTAAAACATTGCTGAAAGGAATTTAAAGGCACAAAAAAATGGAAAGACATCTCATATTCATGGATTGGAAGACAATATTGTTCAAATGTCCACACTATCCAAATCAATTTACACATTCAATGTGATCCCTATCAAAATCCCAATGGCACTTTTTACAGAAATAGAAAAAACAATCCTAAAATTCATATGGAACCACAAAGGACCCCAAATAGCCAAAAGAATCTTAAGAAATTGGACTACTGTGGGTGAGCACAATGAAGTATATTCAGTAATTGATAAATAACAATGTACGCCTGAAACTACACGTTATAAACCATTGTGATCTCAATACAATTACTTGACAAAAAAAGAACAAAGCTAGAGGCTTCACAATGCCTAATTTCAAAACATATTACAAAAGTCACATTAATCAAAACAGTACAATATTGGCATAAAGACAGACATATAGACAATGGAATAGGAACACAGTGCCCAGAAATAAACCCATACATATACTGTCCAGTGGTCTTTGACAAGGTTGTCAAAAGTATACAATGGGGAAAGGATAGTCTCTTCAACAAATGGTGTTGGGGAAACTGGATATCCACACGCAAAAGAATGAAATTGGACCCTTATCTTATGCCACACAGAAAAATCAATTCAAAATTAAAGCCTTCAATATAAGACCTAAAAGTATAAAACACCTAAAAGAAAACACAGGGGAAAAGCTTCATCACTTTGATCTTGGCAATGACTTTTTGGATATGACACCAAAATCACAGGCAACCAAAGCAAAAACAGACAGGTGAGGCTATATCAAACTAAAATGCTTCTGCACAGCAAAGGAAACAATCAACAGAATGAAAAGGGAACCTACGGGATAGGAGAAAATATTTGCAAATGATATATCTGATAAGAGGTTAATATCCAAAATATATAAGGAACTCCTACAACTCAATATTTTAAAACCCAAGTAATTTTATTTAGAAATGGGCAAAGAACTTGAATAGACATTTTTCCAAAGAAGACATACAAATGGCCAACAGGTAAATGAAAAGATGCTCAACATCACTAATCATCATGGAAATGCACATCAAAACCACAATGAGGTACCACCTCATACTTGTTAAGATGGCCACTATTTAAAAAAATAAAAAATAATAAGTTTTAGCACTGATGTGGAGAAACTGGAAGTCTTGTACACTGTTGGTGAGAATGAACAAATGATGCAGCCCCTACGGAAAACAGTATGGCAGTTCTTCAAAAAATTAAAAATAGAACTACCATATGATTCAGCAATCCCATTTCTAGGTATTTATCCAAAAGAATTCAAATCAGAATCGAAGAGATATTTGCCCTCCCATGTTCCCTGCAGCATTATTCACAATAGCCAAGAGGTAGAAATAACCTAAATGTCCATCAGTGGATGAATGGGTAGAGAAAATGTATATACATACAACAGAATATCAGTCTGCAATAAAAAAAGAAAATCCTGTCATATGCTACAACACGGATGAATCTTGAAGACATTATACTAAGTGATGTAAGCCAGATCAAGTACTGCATCATTCCACTTACATGAAGTATCTAAAGTAGTCAAACTCACAGAAACAGAAAGCAGAATAGTGGTTCCCAGGGGCTGTGGGGAGCAGGCAATGGGGAGTTGCTGTTCAATGAGGATAGCGTTTCAGTCAGGCAAGATGAAAAAGTTCTAAAGATCTGCTCTACAACACTGTGCCTATAGTTAACAATACCGTAATGTACATTTAGAAATTTCTTAAGAGGGTAGATCTCATATTATGTATTTTTTACCACAATAAAAAAAAATGTGACATGCAGCTAAACCACTGCTGAGTGAGAAATTCATAGCACTAGATGCTTACCTTAGAAAAAAAGAAAGTCTCAAATTCAAAATCTCATTTAGTTTAAAAAAACTAGAAAAAGAAGAGCAAAATAAACCCAAAGAAGTAGACAAAAGGAAATAATAAAGATAAGAGCAGAAATCAGTAAGATTGAAAACTGAAAATCAATAGAGAAAATCAATAAAATAAAGAGCTGGTTCTTTGCAAAGATGAATAAAATAGACAAACCTCTAACAAGACTGACAAATAAAAAAAGAAAGAACACGCAAATTATTAATATCAGAATGAGACAGGGGATATCACTAAAGACTCTGCAGACACCAAAAGGATAATAGGGGAATACTACAAACAAATCTGCAATACAAATTTTACAATTTAGATAAATTGGACCAATTCCTTCAAAAACACAAACACACAAACTCAATATGAAATAGATAATTTGAGTAGCCCTATAACTATTAAGGAAATTGTATCTGTACTTTTAAAACTCCCACAAAAGAAATCTCCAGGCCCAGATGGTTACACTGGAGAGTTCTACCAAACACTTAAGGAAAATGGATACCAGTATTACACAACCTCTTCCAGAGAATAGAAGAGGGAATACTTCCCAACTCTAATTACAAGGCCCATATTTCATGGATACCAAAATCAGACAAAGACAGTACCAAAAATTAAATAAGAAGCAATATCATTCATGAACAGAGACACAACAATCCTTAACAAAATATTAGCAAATAGAATTCAGCAACATATAAACAAATTTATACACTATGACCAAGTGGATTTATTCCAGGGACACAAGGCTTGTTCAATAATTGAAAATCAGTCAGTATAATTCACCATATTAACAAACTAAATAAGAAAAATCATATGTTCATATAAATTGATACAGAAAAAGCTGTTTGACAAAATTCAACACTCATTCATGACAAAAATCCTTAGAAAACTAGGAATTGAGTGGGAATTGCCTCAACTTTAAAAAGAATATTTACCAAAGAATTACAGCTAACCTCATACTTCATGCTGAAAGACTGACTGTTTCTACCCTAAGATTGGGAACAAGGCAAGGGTTTAGCTTTCACCACTGCTATTCAATATACTACTGGAAGTCCTAGCCAGAACAATAAGGAAAGAAAAAGAGAGAAAGGGCATATAGAGTGGAAAGGAAGAGGTATTGCTGTCCCTATTTGCAGATGACAAGATGGTCTACAAAGAAAATCCCAAGAAATGGATAAAAAAAATAACTTCCTAGAACTTAATCAGTAAATTTAGCAACATCGCATGGTGCAAAATCATCATACGAAAATCAATCGTAATACTATAGACTAGCAATGAACAGATGGAAACCAAAATTAAAAATACAACACCATTAAGTTACTTAAAAAGTGAAATAGTTATAATTCTAACAAAACATGTATACAACTGGTACGCTGAAAACCACATGATGCTGAAAACAACACAATGATAATGAAAGAAATAAAAGATCTAAATAAATAGAGAGAGATATCCCATTCATGGATTGGAAGACTCAACATAATAAAGATATCAGTTCTCCCCAAACTGATATACAGCTCTAATACTTTTTCTGTCAACATCCCAGCAATGTTTTTTAGATATAGGCAAGCTTATTCTAAATGTATAGGGAAAGGAAAAGGAACAAATTATATTTAAAAAACATAAAGTAGGAAAGATCACTCTACTTGATTTTAAAACCTATTCTAGAGCTATAGTAATCAAGACTGTGCGGTATGGCAGAGGGACAGACACATGGATCAATGAATCAGAACAAAGAACCCAGAAATAGACCTATACAAGTACAGCATACTCATTTTTTACTACAGTACAAAAGCAATTCAAAGGAGCTGAAGCAATCAGATATCTATAGTTAAAAAGTTAACCTCAACCGAAACCTCACATTATATACAAAATTCACCTCAAAATGGATTGTGGACTTAAATGTAAAATGCAACTAAAACACTTTCAGGAGAAAATCTTTGAGATGAGAGCTTGTGAAGGTTGTTAGACATAATAACAAAAGTACAATGCGTAAAAGAAAAAAAAAGATGAATTGAACATCATCAAAATTAAAAGTTCTTGCTCTGTGAAAAATCCTATTAATAAGATTAAAAGACAAGCCATAGATTGGTAGAGAGTATTTGCAAACTACATATATGACAAAGAACTCGTATCTAAAATATATAAAGAACTCTCAAAGCTCAACAGTAAAAAAAAAAAGCACAAAAGAACAATACAATTAGGGGCCAGCCCCGAGGCCAATTGTTTAAGTTCGTGGGCTTCGCTGGTTCGGATCCTGGGCGTGGACATGGCACTGCTCATGAGGCCATGCTGAGGCGGCGTCCCACATGCCACAACTAGAAGGACCACAACTACAATATACAAATATGTACTGGGGGGATTTGGGGAGAAAGAGCAGAAAGAAAAAAAAAAAGAATATTGACAACAGTTGTTAGCTCAGGTGCCAATCTTTAAAAAAAAATACAATTAGAAAATGGGCAAAGAACATGAAGAGAAATTTCACTGAAGAAGGTAGAGGGATAGCAAATAAACACATGAAAAGATGCTGATCATCATTTGCAATTAGAGAAATGCAAATAAAATTGCAATAAGGTATCAATATTCTCCTATCAGACTGGCCATAATTAAAAAAAAATGACAATGCCAAATACTGGCAAGGATGTGGAGAAAGCGGATCTCTCATATATTGCTGGAATATGCAGGAATGTAAAATGGTATAGCCACTCTGGAAAAATAGTTTTCCAGTTTCTTTAAAAATGGAATGGAGGGGCCAGCCGGGTGGCTCAGTGATTAAGTGCGCACGTTCCACTTCAGTGGCCCGGGGTTCGCTGGTTCAGATCCCGAGTGCGGACGTGGCACCACTTGGCAAAAGCCATGCTGTGGTAGGTGTCCTACATATAAAGTAGAGGAAGATGGGCATGGATGTTAGCTCAGGGCCAGTCTTCCTCAGCATAAAGAGGAGGACTGGCAGGAGTTAGCTCAGGGCTAATCTTCCTCAAAAAAAAAAAAATGGAATGGACACTTACCATATGACCCAGCAATCACTCTCCTGGGCATTTATCTCAGAGAAATAAAAATTTACACCTACACAAAACCCTATACTCAAATGTTCATAACAGCTTTATTTGCAATAGCCCCAAACTGGAAATAACCAAAATGTCCCTCAATAGGTGAATAGTTAAACTACAGTAGATCCATATCAAGGAATACTTCTCAGCAATAAAAATGAACAGAATATAGATACACATATCAACTTGAATAGATGTCAAGGTCATTATGCTGAGTGAAAAAAATTGGAGAAAGTCACATACTTTATAATTCCATTTATGTAAAATTCTTAAAATGACAAAATTATAGAGAAAGAGGACACATTAGTATTTCTCAGGGGTTATGGATGGTGGGGCAAGTGGTGGGTGTTGCTATAAAGGGGTACCTTTTTAGTGATGGAATATTTCTGTATCTTGATTGTGGTGATGGCTATACAAATCTACACATGTGATAAAATAACAAAGAACTGTACATACACATTATTCCAATGTCAATTTCCTGGTTTTGATTGTATTATAATTATGTAAATTGTAAAGATTGGGTAAACCGGAAGAAGGGTATATGGAGCCTTTCTGTACTATTTTTGCAACTTCTTGTGAGTCTTTTATTATTTATAATAAAAAGCTTAAAACATAGAAACCACTTATAAAGCAAATAGCTCAGAAACAAGAGCATGGAAGCTAAAACTCAGGGAGTAAGTAAATAAAATGTTTTATTATCATAGCCTCTAACAATATACCAGTTTTATGAAGGGAGAAATTTTAAATGGGGAAGGTTTGTATAGGCCAGTGACATACAATACCAAAGACATTTATCTGTAGGATCAAAACATGTGCTTAAAAACAATGTTAGAGCCATAGATTAAAACATCTATCTTAAACCAGGCAACTTACAATTGCGAAATGCTTTAATAAGCCACATAAACAAAGTATACCTGCAAATGATGAAAAATCAATTGCAAAGTGTCTTCAGGCCAGTTGTTTAAACTTTATCTAATAAGTGGTAGGCATGGAGAAGTTTCATTCTGGATAACCTAGAACCTATTCCTCTGACTGTCAGATAGTTAACTGATTTGCATTCACCCTGTGTAGGGTGTCCTCAGGTTTGTTTCATTATAGAATATATTCATTTCCAGTTGTGCTATAGAACGAACATTTGCATTTGGTAAAATATTTCGTGATAATTAGAAAGGAGCAAGTGGGGGAAAATGGCCTCTCTCTGCACTGTCCAAAATGATAACCACTAGCCACATGATGCTATTAAAGTTTTAAATAATTAAAATTAAAATTTTAGTTCCTAGATACATTTCAAATGCTCAATGTGGCTAGTGGCTACCATACTAAAACAGCATAGATATAAAACTTTTATATCATCACAGAAGGTTCTATTGGACAGCATTGCTCTAGAGCGTGAAAAGCATGTCATTTCCCCACAATCATAGAGCTGACAGGAATTAGTATTGCATTTTGAGGTTTGCATTTACACGTAACTTCATCTTCAGCAACAATGAGCAGTACGTTGCAGTGGTTAAGTTCTAGGCCTTTGGGGTAGAACAGTCCTGAGTTTCAATTTTAGCTCCAACTTTTACTAAATTCTGTGAGCTTAGGCATGTTACTTTGCTTCTCTGTGCCTGTATTCTCATTTCTAAAAAGGTGGGGATGACAGCACCGACTTCATAGGATTGTTGTGAAGAATTAAGTGAGATCAGTCCCATATATGACACTATAAATGCTGAACTATAAATGCTAGTTATTCTTAGCATTATCCTTTACATCTAGAAGATGAACTTGGCTTGTTCTAGAACCTAGAATCTAGGTGACCAGAAGAAAAGGCAACAGGGAACATTCAATCATACGAGCAGCAGGGGAATCAGTCCCTAACAAGGCCCCCCTGTGACTCTCGATAGATAAATACGACCACGTTGTTCCTCCGTACCTTGGGGTCAGCAACAAAAGAAAAGCGACCTTCTCCCCTAGAGAGCTATTTGTCTTGCAGCTTTCAAAAAGTCAAGGAGTACCTTACCCTTGACCTTAAGGGACTCAGAAGTGAAAGTTAACCGCCATGTCATACCAAATGAAATAAAAGCACAACACACTGTCTATAAAAGCAGATTACCCAAATAAGTCACTCAGCAGGAGAGGCACTTGGAGTTGTTTTTCCAGCCGTTTCTAGTAATCAGATCCAATTCCTTGATGTATTATTATAGTGAAATGTTACTATACCCAATCTTTTGTGAATACCACACAACAGGCCTACTGTAATCAACTGGGTAAATATTTATTGAACACCTGCTACATACAGGACACTTTTCTTCTACACCAGCCATCAGCAAGCTGCATCTGGCGGGCCAAATTAAGTCCACTTCGTGTTTTTCGTATGGTAAGCAAGGTAGGAATGATTTTTACATGTTTAAACAGTTGGAAGAACTGCCCTTAACCACTATTATCAAACACTGAATGGCTCTGGAAATTAGCTTTTGCTGCAGGCTTGATAATGTTTCTTAATTAATTCAACATAAAATTACAAGGCAAAACAGCACTTATATGAAACTTACACTATAGGAAAGTCATTTTGACAACTAACATTGTTTAAATCACAAGTAATGTCAACATGCTTTATACACTTCTCATGCTGTCTCAAGTCAAAACAACAAAATCACAATGAGATGCCACTTCACACCCACTAGAATGCTATAATAAAAAAGATAGACATTAACAGGTGTTGGTAAAGATGTGGAAAAATTCAAACCCTCACACATTGCTGGTGGGAGGGGAAAATGGTGCAGCCACTGTGGTAAATAGTCTGGCAGCTCCTCACAAAGTTAAACATATATTTACCAGAGGCCCAGTAATTCTACTCCTCGATACGTACCAAGAAAAAGAAAATATACGTCTGCACAGAAACTTGTACACGAATATTTATAACATCATTATTCATAATAACCAAAACTATTTGGAAACCACCCAAATGCCCATCAACTGATGAATGGATAAATAAAATGTGATATAGCCATACAATGGAATATTATTCAGCCATTAAGAGGAATGAAGTACTGATACATACTAAAATTTAGATGAAGTTCAAAAATATTATGCTACGTGAAAGAAGCCAGACACAAAAGACCACATATTGTATCATTCTATTTATATGAAAGCCTAGAAAATGAAAATCCATAGAGACAGAAAATAGATTAGTGGTTGCCTAGGGCTGGGAGTAGAAATGGGGAGTGACCGAAAATAGGTGTGAGCTTTCTTTCTGGGGTAATGGAAATGTTTTAAGTAAGACTGTGGTGATGGAGACACAACTATAAAATACACTAATAATCGTTAAATCGTACACTTCCAGTGTACAACATCAAAAGCAGGATCCATAAAAGAAAAAATGACAAATTGAACCTCATCAAAATTCAAAACTTTTGCACTTCAAAAGACACCATTAAGAAAATGAAAAGATAAGCAACAGACTGGGGGGACATATCCACACATCATATATCTGACAGGGACTTGTATCCAGAATATATAATTAATTCTTACAGCTCAACCATAAATAGACAACAACTCAATTTAAAAATGGAAAAAATATATGAACAGACACTTCACTGACAAAGATATACGAGTGGCTAATATGCAAACAAAAAGATGCTCATCATCAGTTAATAAGGAAATACAAGTTATAACCACAATGAGATATCATTTCACACCCATTTAGAATGACTATAATAAAAAGACAGACAATAACAAATGTTGGCAAGGATGTGGAGAAACAGAAACCATCGTACATTGCTCATGGAAATGCAAAATAGTGCTGCCGCTTTTGAAAACACTTTTGCAGTTTCTTAAAAAATTAAACATAAATTTTCCATATAATCAGTAATTCCACCCTTAGGTATCTGCCAAAGAGAAATGAAAAATGTGTCCACATGAAGACTTGCACACAAATGTTCTTAGCAGCATTATTCCTAATAGCCAAAAACTGGAAACAACCGACATGTCTATCGACTAGTGAATAGACAGGCAAAATGTGTTATAGCCATAAAACGGAATACTATTTGGCAATAAAAAGTAATGAAGTGCTGATACATACAGTAATGTGGATGAACCTCAAAAATATTATGCTAAGTGAAAGAAGCCAGGCACAAAAGACCACATATTGTATGATTTCATTTAGATGAAATGTCCAGAATAGGGAAATTTATACAGACAGAAAGTAGATCAGTGGCTACTTGAGGCTCGGAGTGGAAACGAGGATTAACAGCAAATGAGCATGAGGGATCTTATTGGGAGAGCAAAAATGTTCTAAAACTGATCACGGTGATGGCTGCACCACCCAGTAAAGTTGCTAAAAATCATTTAACTATACACTTGAAATGGATGAATTTTATGATATGTAAAATATATCTCAATAAAGCTGTTAAAAATAGTAAAAGAACCAGTAGGGGAAATGGCTGAGGGGTACACATGAATGCTGCACTATCTTTGCAAATTTTCTGTAAATCCAAAGCTATTCTGAAGTAAAAGATGTATTTAAATTAAAATTAACAAGAATGCATTTGTGGATTGATATCGGTCTTTGGCACTACCTATTTATGTGAAAAGACATTTACAGAGAAGAAATAGGTAAAATCTCATTACAGATCAGCATTAACAGACGAACATCTGGAACGATGTTGATGATAGGGAACACTGACTGTGAGCTCCAATTAAACAAAATGTTATCCCCCAGAAAAGAATTCCATTATTCTCATTAGTAGTCCTGTATTAGTAAAAAAAGCATTCAATTATTATTATTATTTTAATTTCATCAAAAAACATTTGTGGAAATTTGTTTTCTCTCATTATACAAGTATCTACAAATTATCCTTGATTTTGCCTTTTGGCCCGCAAAGCCCAAAATATTTACTACCTGGCTCTTTACAGAACGTTTGCCAAGCCCTGTTCTACACCATAACAGGATAAATATAAACATGATCAGTCTCTTTCTTGAGTGTATTCTTATCATTATCTACTTTTGGCAAAATACCCTTCCGGAAATGCCCTATAAAGGATAAGCCTTACATCTCTTCTGCTATGGCACTATTTGGGATTTCCATAAATAGAAACACTATTAGCTTAATAGTTCTAGCAAAGCCTCGATGTCACCGTTATTATCGTGATAAAAAGGGCCAACACCATGCCACAGTATCAACATGACCCTCATCAAGTTGTGATGTCACCAGGCCATGGACTCGCCGAGGTCTCTTAGATATCAAGTGGCTCCCAGGGCATCACACCCTGCCTTTGGCATCACCCTGGCACATCACCTTACTATGGTGTCATATGCTATACTGCTGTGACAGAATTCTGCCCTGATGCCATTCCACCGAGATGTCAGAATAATTAACCTCTACTCCTTTCCACTCCTTTAGCCACGGCAGGGAGGGGAAGGGTAGCCACAGCCACCGGTACGAGCTCAGGAGGTAGAACTCAGCTCCTTTCGTTGCCCCTTCCGCCTGTCACTGCAGGTCAGGGCCCCCGTAGGACAGGAACTTTAGGCTCCCATAACTCTCCTGCCATGACCCCACACCCGTTTTGCGTAGCCGACTCAATGCCCCAACACCGACCACCCACCCCGGTTCCACTCGAAGCCGCTCCCTGTACCTGACTCCATTCTCCAGCTGTCATCCTGGGCCAATTCCACCGGCCACTTGACTACGGCGGCCGCAAGGGACCCTGGAAGTTGTAGTTCCGCGCTCCTCAGGGCAGAGTCGGTGAGAGCCGCAAAGGCCCCTCCCGGCGTGGAACTGCGCTCAAACTGCAAGTCCCAGAGGCGCCCTGCGATGGGAAAAGAAGCAAAGGAGGGAGGAAGATCGATGATTGGTGGAGCGCCACTGGCTCTTGTGATTGGCAGTCGGAGCCGGGGACGTGAGGCGGCCGTTGGTCGTGTTTCACGGAGATCCTGGGGAAGCGAAATGGAGGGGAGTGTGTCTAACCTAATGGTCTGCAACCTGGCCTACAGCGGGAAGCTGGAGGAGTTGAAGGAGTGCATCCTGGCCGATAAATCCCTGGCTACTAGGACCGACCAGGTGAGGCAGCGCTGGGCCTCTCCGCAGGCAGCGGCGGCGGCGACGGAGCCCAACGTGGCTGCCTGGCGCGGCCCAAGTGGAGGCCGGCTATGCGAAGGCCAGGTCCCCGCCCCCGCCGCCCCCGCCGGCCCCGGGGTCACCTCAGGACTCGGAATTGGGCGGCAGGAGCTAGCGCCACAAACCTCACATATTTCTTTTGGCCCGGTACTTAGCTCGCCGGAGTTTGGATATTTCTAGAACGTTTACCGCGTTTCTCCGAAATGCCCAATCTTGGAGCTATCCGTGAGGAGAAAAGCTTTTTTTTTTCTTGATGGGTTTCTTTAGTTTTGCCAGTGATTGTATTCAATGAAGCCCATGGAACTGTTCGCCTGTTCTGTGCCAGGCTGTTTGCTAGGCGCTGGGGCTGCAGTCCCCGGGGAGGAGCGGGCGTTAGGGCGGTGCTCCCGATCCTAGGTCCATTCCAAATTGTGGTCAGTTCCCGGGAGGGGCGTTGGCGTGGTGCTTTCTGAGCGAGTAACGGGAGGCCCTGTCCAATCGGCCTCGGAGAAACCGGGAGGGGGCTGATTGAAAAGGCTCTGCCGACAGGGGCGCGGCGGGTTAGCCCTTGAGGGAAGAGGGGGATTCCGATGGGGGATGGACGGCCTTCCGATGGGGGATGGACGGCCTTCTAGGCGGAGGCGGGACAGAAGTGAAGGGACTTTGGGGAGTGTTTACTTCTGCCCATCTGCGCAAAAGACCCTCATGTTTTGACCCTGAGTTTCTAGAAAGATTCACAGTGCCCTCAGTAAGCCACCAAATATTTGTAGATTGCATCCTGTTTGACAGACACCGTGCTAAGCACTGGCGAGACAGTGTCACATACTTAGGAATCTCCATTTTGCGTCTTGGGGAAGAGAATTATAAATCGGGAGACTCTTTTTCCTGGAACTTTCCTGCATTGTTCAACCTGAAAATGGCTTTCCTTTTATCTAGTTTACCTTCATTATGGTCTGGTATTATTTAAGACGTTAAAGTTAATATTAAATTAAGATTTAGTAATATTTCTAACTGTTCTTCGTCAAGTTAATGGCATAAAAAAGTCTCAAGATCAAGAGGCTTAAGAACATAACAGCCAAATGCAACTTATGGACCTTGTTTGGATCCTGATTTAAACAAGCCAACTGCAAAAAGACATTTGGGGGAGAGTGGGGAAGTCTGAATACAGAATGGGTATTCGATGCTATAAAGGAGTTAGTGCCAATTTGAATAGGTGTAATAATGTTCTCATCGCTATGTAAGAAAGTATCCTTATTTTTTATATACTGAAATATTTAGGAATGAAAAGTCATGATATTTAGGATTTATTTTTTAAAAACCTCAGCAAGGAAAAAAACTAGATGAAGAAATATGGCAAAATATTTATGAAACCTAGGTGATAGTCCTAGGGGTTCCTGTTATATTCCCTCTATCTTTATATGCGTTTGAAAATTTTTGTCATAAAGTTTAAAAGAACATTTTCGTTTACATAGGGCTAAGAAATAGAGCAGTAACTGCAAAAAAGGATTCCCATTGAGAAGCTTGACTAACTCTTCCCATTATTTTTTTAAAAATTTGTTTTGTTGCTCTCTAATTCTGTGTGTGGTGTATTTTTTAAATGGTTGTATAGGTAATCTCAACTAGTTTTATGAACATTTCTTCCCCATAAGATGCATTTGTTCTTTCCAGAGCATCTAGAAGTTTCGGAGTCAGACAGGGGTTTGTGTCCCATCTTCGTCATTTACTAGCTGTGACCTTGGACAGGTTGCTTACCCTGAAGGGTCTTCGTTTCCTTTTCTGTAAAGTGGGGATAATATCCACTGCATAGGATTGTAGAGATTAAATAAGATGATGCATGTAAAACTCCTAGCATTGTACCTGACATAAAACTGCATAAATAATGTAATAGTAAACAGCTGAAGCTCTATTTCTGCCAAAACATTAAAATCGGTTTCTTGCTCTACTGCTTTTCTGGCTGTTTTCTCCAGATTACCTACATTCATCAGTGTATTCTCCCATGTTGCTAAAGCGTTGGTCTCTCTTAGACTAGTGTGTAATATAGTTTAAGGTGACCTACCTGAGGATCCAGTGCTCTCCATTTCTTGTTTCCAAACTATAGGTTTGCTGGCCCCAATGTTAATTTTCTCTGGTCTCTTGCCTTAGTTCTTCTATTTCTCTTCAAAAACGTTGATCTTACTGCTCCTCTGTTTCCCATGTAGGACAGCAGAACTGCACTGCATTGGGCTTGCTCAGCTGGACATACAGAAATTGTTGAATTCTTGCTGCAACTTGGAGTGCCAGTGAATGATAAAGATGATGTGAGTACTAGGCAGAGTTGATAAATTCCCAGTTATCTTTAGAGTCCAGACTGGTGTTTACTCAAGCCGGAGTATTAAGCTCACAAACAAAATTGTAAATTATGACTAGAAAGTTACAGCATGACCCTGGTGACCAAGCACAGGACTAGTGGGTGCATTATTTTAGAATGTTAGTTTTGCCACTCATACCCTGTAGTTTAAGATAAACATGCCAATTAAGGCTTATTAGGATGACCCCTGAGAGACTACAAGCTCTTTTCATTATGTTGGAAAATTTTTTTTGGTGAATATTGCCTGAATAATGAGGGCCCAGGTATTGTTTTTGTTAATTAGAGATTTACTGTAATGGTATCGATTTTATTAGAATAAGACTTGTGAAGAACAAGAATGGAAACTTTTTGTAGTCAGAGAGTCCTGTTCAAGGATGCTCACTGAAGTAATATTTATAATAGCAAAGAAATAAAAGCAGTCTAATGGAGGAACACTTGGATACAGTAGGTATGAGAAAATAATATGCAACCAATAAAGTTACAATTCCAAAGAACGACATAGAAAAATTCTCACAACAAAATGATAAGTGGAAATTGTGGGAAATGCAACTCACAGAGCTTTATACCCTATGATCCCAATTTGAAAACATGTTAGAATTAGACTTATATATCATTATCAGGGTTATAGGATTGTGGGTGGTTTTTCTTTTCGTTTGTGTACATCTACTTTCCAAAATCTCTGCAGTGCTTAATGAGGGGAAAAGAAAGAATGTTATTTTTGTAAACCGTTCACACACAGCTCTTTGTAGACCCTGCCTAAATTAATCCCTGTGCGTGTTGCCCCTGATTTTTGTACTGCCCACCTCTTTTACAGGCAGGCTGGTCTCCGCTTCATATCGCTGCCTCTGCTGGCCGGGATGAGATTGTAAAAGCCCTTCTGGGAAAAGGTGCTCAGGTGAATGCCGTCAATCAGAATGGCTGTACTCCCCTACATTATGCAGCTTCTAAAAACAGGCATGAGGTGGGGTTCCGTTCCTAGGCTACTTCTTTTGAGTTCTAAACCTGTACACAAACACAAATAGATCTCTGCATTGTTTCCTTCTCTGTCTTTCCAGATCGCTGTCATGTTACTGGAAGGCGGAGCTAATCCGGATGCGAAGGACCATTATGAGGCTACAGCAATGCACCGGGCGGCAGCCAAGGGTAACTTGAAGATGATTCATATCCTTCTGTACTACAAAGCATCCACAAACATCCAAGACACTGAGGGTAACACTCCTCTGTAAGTGACAAGTAGCAGTCATTTGTATTCTACCTGACATTAGCCCTCTTGCACTAATTCTTACACATTGTTTCATTTTTTATTCTGCTTATGAATGTAATATGTGTTTATGGCAAAAGAAATTGAAAGTACAAAGATAAACATGAAAGTATAAAGATAAAAATTAAAATTGCCTATCATCTTCCCACTCAGAAGTGACCAGTGCTAACATTTTTATTTATTTTCTCCCAATCTTTTGTATGCAAATATGCATATTTTACATATTTTTTTGTAAAATGGGGATCATACTGTGTATGTAGCTTTAGATCTTGTCCTTTTCACCTCATGTGAGCATTTTCCAATGTTATTAAATATTTTTAAGACAGTTTTCAATGGCTGTATATAATTCTCTTTTGTGGATGTGAATAATTTAATCATTCCCCTATTACTGTATATTTAAACTTTTTTGAGTTTTCCACTATTATAAATAATGCTACACTGACTAACTTTATACAAAAATCTTTGGCGATAATGTTGATTATTGCCTTAGTATAGACTGCTAGAAGTAGAATTGCTGGGTCAAAACAAATACACATTTTAAGACTATTGCTACCTATTGCCAGATTGCTTCCAGAGGAGTTGTATCGCTGTACCCTCCCAAAAGCAGTTTCAGAGTGCCTATTACCCCCTCGCCAACACTGAAACTAGCCTTTTGTTATATGAAAAATGGTATTTCATAGTTGTAATTTACATTTTTTTATTATCAGTAAAGTTAAACATTTTTTAATGCCTATGACTAGTTACATTTCTTCTGTAAACTCTAAACATTTTATGTCCCTTTCTCTGTTTCCTTTTGGGGGATTAATTTATTTTTACTGCTTTTTGAAATACCCTTGACATAGTAAAAATATTAACCTTCTGCTGTGTTAGTTGAAAATATTTTTCCCAGTTTGTCTTTTCATATTGTTGATGATTTTTTTGAATAACAGTTTTCAACTTCTCCGTAGTCAAAACCATTAATCCTCCCTCGTGATTAGAAAGTCCTTTCTTACTCTGCAATTAGTTAAATATTCACCTGTATTTTATTGTATTTTAAATATTCACATGTAGGGTTTTTTTAAACACTACGTTGGTTTTGGTTAAGAGTTATTTTTGCTTTTCCTTTAGCTCAAATCCGTCTGGAGTTGCTTTCTGTGTGTAAGCAGAAGCCGTCCTCTGCCTTGATATTTTTTCTATAGTACTTGGCCACTTTTCTTCCTTATTGAATGGTGACATTTTTGAACCAGAAATTCTCTGAGTGTTCTTTTTAGTCCAAAGTGAGATTCAACTTTTTCAAGTATTGTTTTCTTAAATTCTTAGTTTTAGAAGTCTTTTCTCTAGTTCCGGGTGACTCTGTTTAGAAAGACTTGCAGATTCTAGCTCTTTTCTCCATAACAAGAAAGGCAGGGTGGCCTGGAGGGAATTTGGGCTCAGGAGGTATAGGGTCCTTGCAAGAGCCTGGGATTCAGGGATAGCTAGATGCCGTTGCCCCCGTCCAAACTCAGCCACTTACCGACTGTGTTCAACACTTCTATTCAGTAACATGGAGAAGTTACTCAACCTTCCTGGGTCTTAACTTCCTCATCTGTAACATGAGGATAGTAATTCCTTCCTCACTGGATTGTTGTGAGGCTTAAATAGCATAATATGTAAAGTGCCTAATACTCTGCCTGGTAAACTCTTAACTGCCTAACAAGGTTTCGCCCTCAGTTACTGCTCAGCCATGCCATCATAGGCAAGGACTTTAACCTGTCAGAATTTCAACTGTAAGATGGTGATGATAATACCTTACTAACTTGTTAGGTGGATATAAGGATCAAATGAGGTAAAATCTTTTAAACTGCTTGTCCAGAATTTAAACCACACAAATTGCTATTAGTGGATTATGAATTGGGGCTTTTCTAAATTCTAGCCCTTAATTATTGCATGTGTTTGGTGTAGACTACTTCTAATCTCCATAGAATGAGGGAGTTGTTCCTTAGGCTGGCATTTAGATCCCTTCTTCTATTGTAGGGCCAGAATTATGATTTATGATCTGGTCTTATAAGGCTGTTCCACTGAATTTTAGCTGACAAAGTCTTCCCCATGCAAATTGCTTTTCCTTTCCTGTTGAAACAACTTTCCAATATTACACTCCCTAACAGTGTGCAGTTTAGACTGCCTCTCAGGGAATCCTAACCGTTACATAGAATTGGTAGTGATCGATCGGTCTTTTTGTCCTCAATTTCAGACACTTAGCCTGTGACGAGGAGAGAGTGGAAGAAGCCAAACTGCTGGTGTCCCATGGAGCAAGTATCTACATTGAGAATAAAGAGGAAAAGACACCTCTGCAAGTGGCCAAAGGTGGTCTGGGTTTAATACTCAAGAGATTGGTGGAAGGTTAAGCAGCTTGGATTTATTCTTACTTTGCAAGTTTTGTGGTTGTCCCCAGTGTCCTGGAAACAATGTACTTGTGCACAAGACATCATCTATGAATGATGAAGTTCCATCTTCAAAGCGTTATAAACATGTTGAATATTCTTCCTGTTGAAGTGTGTGTTCTAAGCTTACAACTTGCTTTCCAGGCATTGAGATTGCTCTCCTATTGTTGTGTATTATTCTACCTTGAATTGTTGATCCTGAGCAAGTGCTGTGTGGCTGTTGTGAGTCTTCAGCAGTCTCCCGTGCACCATCTCTCCCCTCTGGGGCAGAACAACCCCAGTAGCACCAGGCCAATTGTTCTGCCAAATGTTTCTAGGTGGATTCTAGAATGTTTCTCCTTACAGTTGAAACACATCTCAACCTGTTTTTCAAGCTCACTCAGAGGCCTATGCCAAATATTTGTTTTTTTCAACAGTACGATTTAATTTATTTTTGTTATAGGAGGAATACTTATGTATTTCAGTGGACCAAATTTTCAGTTGGAGGGCATGCTATCCCAAGTTTGGCATTCATAAACACGGACATAATGACAAATAGTAGCCCACGTATCCATGTATCTTTAATGAGCTATTTCTCTCCAAAATAAAATGTACTGTTTTTAAAAAGGAAGTTTTAAAGTTCCTATGTTAAGTCATCCTGTACTGAAAAGAATGTCAAGCTTGTTAACATGATATGTAACAAAAATGTATTTCGATTTGTATTTCTGAAAGTAAAAAAATAAAAAATGTTGAGAGAATCTCCCAATTTTTCTTTCAAATCAAACACCTGCTTAAGCTTTAAAATCCTTCATAAAGCCATTTCTCAGTTTTTGGTAGCTCTAAAGTCAATAAAATCAGTGAAGCTTGAACTGCAGCTAAAATCTTTAAAAATAGGGGCTGGCCCCGTGGCCGAGTGGTTAAGTTCGCGCGCTCCGCTGCAGGCGGCCCAGTGTTTCGTTGGTTCGAGTCCTGGGCGCGGACATGGCACTGCTCGTCAGACATGGCACTGCTCGTCAGACCACGCTGAGGCAGCGTCCCACATGCCACAACTAGAAGAACCCACAACGAAGAATACACAACTATGTACTGGGGGGCTTTGGGGAGAAAAAGGAAAAAATAAAATCTTAAAAAAAAAAAAAAATCTTTAAAAATAGTAATCTTCTGAATTGCTAATTAAATGTGGAGCAAAAGAAAATTAAGTGTAAACTTGATCACGATTTAGGGAAACATCTTAAATGATTACTAGTCATAAAATCTAATGAACTCCAAGTGACTCTTCAAATTATTTTTTTAATTTGAATTTTGTGCTGCAAATACTGCTTGAAATAAGCGATCCAAGTCAGCCCACAAACTTGCATTGATTTGGGGTCAGAGACAATGACCGGTAGCTAAAATGAGTTTTGTCAACACGAACTTTGTTGTTGATATGCAAACTCTTTTTACGTAAATATTTTGAGTGCTAATCTTTACAAATATTAATCACGGAAGCATCTTCTTCTGGAACTAAACTTTGTTTCTTGAGTGTCAGGGACAGACTTGATGACAAGGGAGTTAATTTCTTTCCAATATTTTTTAGCATGGTTGGAGAGTAAAGCTGTGCCTAATAGGGCCTGTTAGTTCTGAAGGCATTTACTCTTCAGGAATATTGAGTTTATCATCTAAGTTAATCGGCTTTGTGGGTGTAAAAGAAAACTCGTCTTAGCTCTTTAATAAGCAGTACAAATGGACCCAAGCCTCAGGTAATTTGTAGGCTATTGGCACGTTAAATGAAAGTGGCTTGTTAGCAATATTTAAATCACTGATTTGTATGAACTGCGGATGTTAATGGCCTCGGATATTGATCACATTGTTACCTCTTCCCCATAGGAAACCCAGTAGAGTTGAAGCTGACTCAAGGTCAGGAGGTTTTACAGTTACTTCCAAAATGAACTCAAGAAAGATGACAACTTTAATTGTAAAGCTTAACTGAGAATATAACATGGAAGAAATAGGTAAATGGGAACAGTGGAAAAATTTATATTCTTAAGTATCTATTGGAGGGAATCCACCACAATTTCAGTGAGGTTCTATGAGATTGAAGGTAAATTTACATTTTATTTCATAATCTGACTGAATTTACCATATGGCCGCAGTGTTTTGATTTCCCGCTTTCTCAACTGTGCCGACTACAATGAATTCATTACATGGCTGCACCTGCTGCTTTCTGTTTCCATATCCTGTTAAACTACCAAGCCCTCAGATCAGTCCATCGGCAAGTTTTGTGTAGTGTGGGAGCTCTTTACTTGGGGCTCTATGGCCCCAGCTTCATGGGTCCACTGACTGCTTAAAATAGAACGTGGGAATCTGTGTGTGCATTTTTCTAGGAAGCAGGTTTTGTAGCTTTCACCAGATTCTTAAAGGGATCTGTGACTTCCCAAAAGCCAAAGAATCCCTAGTCAAGCGAAAAGCGGATACTGAAAGAATTACCAGGAGGTGTGGTTTCTCCAGCAGTGTCGTCTTCCACACTGTAAATTTTTGCATCCATTCTCCACTGCAGCTCTTAGGAAGGCAGAAATCATCTCTGTTTTACGGAGGAGAAAACACCCAGAGCTAGAGAAACAGCCAACACCAAAATCTAGCTTTCCTGGATCCTGATCCATTTTCTTTCTGCCTCTACTCAAAAACAGTGGACCAAACGGAAGGTAATTTGGTATTTGGATAATAACCCGTTAATTGTAGCACCTTCCAATCCACGTGCTTTGCTTTACATTGGGGTGTTTTTTTATTTTGGGGGGTTTTCTTTGTTTTTGGGGGGTTTTTTTGGCGTGTTTTTCCCCTTGGTTTCCTGAAACCTTATCATCTCTGAATTCTTTGTTTTTAAACCAAAGCTTCAAAGATAGGGAGGATTATTGAGTCTTTATTGATTGGTTTGAACCTTTTGAGACCCTCTGACCTGTTTTCCAGCATGTGGACATTGTAAAACATCCTTTTATTACTAAAACTTGAGTTTGTTTCAATGAAATTAGTAGTTTGGTGCAGTTGAAAGAGCGTTACACTGGGAATGAGAGAACTTCGGATCTTGTCTTGACTTTGTATAATCTCAGGCAGATTATTTTACCTCTCTCCAGTCAGGTATTCTCAGGGGATTGGGTGAGATATATAGGAATGACCCAGCTTTTTAAAACTATATTTACCCGTTCCTGTTTCCCTCCCCAAGAATGTAGTTGTGCATCATCTCCCACTTCCACTCCGCCGCTGCCACCGCCACCATCATCATCATCATCAGGAATAAGCCATTATGTGTGTTATGACCCTCAGGTGTGCTGAGATTGAAAAAGCTTGAGTACTATTGATCTCAAAGCTCCCTTCTTGCTCTTCTAGCTCTTTTTACTCAAGGTTCATCGAACATGAGTTAAACACAAGCCAGTGTGAGAGCTGCAAATATTAACTTCTCAGCATACGATATTGGGGGAAAATGTCACCTGGTACTCTAAGGGACATAGGAGATAATCAGTATATGTGGTTTCTTAGCTATTGGTCAGGAATTACTGTTTTCGTCCCTTTTCCTCACAGATCTCTATAATTTGGAGGCCCTCCCCAGTGTAGTACACATTCAGCCTTGCTCCCCTGCAGTCGACACACTACTGTTGGTAACATGCAAGAACCTGTCATAATTAGCAAAGCTGGTATTCCATGAGGACAAGAGCTAGCTCTGATTCTGCTCGCCATTGTATCACAGCCAAAGTACCTGGTTCATAGTAACCATTCAATGCATTTTTAGTGGGTGACTGAATAAACAGATGAATTTGGGGAAAATAACATACAGCCAAAAAGCTGTTCTGTTGACTTTAGCATATCCTAGTTGCTAAATACAGAAACAGAGACAAGAGAAGTTTCTGGAAATCTTTTTGGGTGGTGAGAAGTGAATGGTTGAGCCCAAAGCTGGTTTGGGATTTGTTGGGACCACCTTCTTAGATTTTAACTATGGCAAAATAAATCAGGTAGTACCCTCTCTGAGTGAGAATTATGTTGAAAGAATTTGGTTGAAGTTTAATCAGAATATTTGGGTAATGACGTATTCCATTACTTATTTTCTGATCCACTGATGAGGAAGCAGGAAAAAGCTTTGTTTTGTCCCCTTATTGGAAAGCTCTTTAACATATAAGCCCATTTTCCTGCCCAAGTAAGATTTAGTGAACCAAATTGTAATGACTCCATATTTTATAGAGTCTCAGGATTTATCGCAAACATAATTATATGGTGCATTATGGATGTACTAATAGAAGATTAAGGAGACTGGGAGGAAAGTTGCAGAGACCCAGAGTGGCCTTATGAGTAGGTGGAATAGATGGTAACCCACATAGTTTGATTTGAGAGTGGCTGAGAAGGCTCCTTTTTCTAGAAATATCTCACCTCTGGATTGTTCCAGTACTTGAAATTCCACTGTTTAGACTCTGGATTAAGGAGTTATCCCTGTTCAAGAGTCCTCTGTTAAAAGGTAACTATTCTTAAGAGAGCTAACTCATTATTAACCTGAATGACATCACTGGATGATGAAAGATCATGTTCGCTGGATAAGAAAGGTCACAGAACAGCTACCTTTTGAAAGGGTGGCAAGGACAGAGATAGGGCCTGTAATGACTCCTGCCTGAGGGATGCAGACCTGAGTGGGTCACTGAGCTAGTAGGCACATGAGAATCCTGGGTGTTAGGAAAATAAGGCACCAGAAGGCTAGCAAGGGCACTGAAAGGAGAGATCCAAAGATGCCTCAGATTGTCCTCACCTCCTTCCCCACCTTGCCCAGCTATAGTTTCTGCATGGGCAACAAGGACTCTATACCTGTAAATCCAGACCTTTCCCTCCATTCCTGTCAAATTCATTATGCTGATTTCAGGTCAACTTCCAGGCTATCAAGATCATTTTGAGTCATGATTCTGTCATACAGCATAGTTGCCATTCCCTCCCAGGAGCAAGACGTCCACAGATTAATTGTGTTGTGTGTTTTTATCTAAGTCACTGGTTCTTAATCTTGAATTCAAGGGGGTCTGTGATTTATCTAAAACCGTACCTGACACTTGTGTGTATAAGCATTTTTCTTTGGTGAGGGGTCCAGAGTTGTCAGCAGATTCCAAGGTGATCCATGACCTCAAAAAAGGTTAAAAACCACTGATCTAACTATTACTCTTTTGAACAGAACAGTGCTAAGAAGGACAGAGTTCTCTAAGACCACCAAGAAGACCTTCCTTCCTGCTCAGCACTGATCATCAGAAATTTTGGGGTGTTGTTGTTGAGTCTCTTTTCTTGTGATTTGCTTCTATCATAAAAATGGAAGAGAAAAGTAAATTCCAGCTACTTTGGCATTCTGGTAATTGAGATTTTTACACTGTTGGTATTTATTTTTTAACCTCTAAATATTAGGTCATTCTTCATCATTTTTCTTCCTGAACCCATTAGACACCATATATCATATTATATTTAGTCTGAATTGAATTATAGACGCTTCAAAAATCCCCACCATTGGCTGAAAATGAACACATCAAAGAAAATGCATAAGAGAAAGCTTGCTATCTCTTCTTTCCATGGCTCTGGACAAATGTAATATAAATTTGAATTTCAGTCTATCCTAAAACCTACAGAGACTCTACACCTCAATCAGTATGGGTATGATCTCTACAGAAAGGGCTTCACAGTTTAAGAAAATCCTCTACATGAAAACCTGGATCTGATAAGTTAGAGATTCATTACTTCATTTAAAAAGGATTCAACTCAGGGCCAGCCCACTGGCCCAGTGGTTAAGTTCACACGCTCCACTTGGGCAGCCCAGGGTTCACCAGTTCAGATCCCGGGTGCAGCCCTGCACGCCATTTGTCAAGCCATGCTGTGGCAGTGTCCCACATATAAAATAGAGGAAGATGGGCACAGATGTTACCTCAGGGCCATTCTTCCTCACCAAAAAGAGGAGGATTGGCAGTGGATGGTAGCTCAGGGCTAATCTTCCTCAAAAAAAAAAAAAAGGATTCAACTTAGAAGGAAGTCAGATACAAAAAAGTACGTACTGCATGATCCCATTTATATGAAGGTCAAGAAAAGGCAAAGCTAATCTCTAGTGATGGAAAACAAATCAGTGGTTACCTAGGTCCAGGGTGATGATGGCATTGCACAGAGGGGCAAAGGGAACATTTTGGGGTAATGGAAATGCTCCACTTAGATTGTTTTGGTGGTTTTATAGGTATATACATCTATCAATACTCATCAAATTGTACACTTAAAGTAGGTGCAGTTTATTGGATATAATTTATTGTATGTCAATAAAGTTGTTTATAAAAGATTTACGTAGGAGTCATTAAAATAAGATTTTATTAAGTATTATTTATTGAACCTTAAAATAAGATTTAAAATCTGATTGATTACACAAATGAAAAAGCCTACCTGTGAATTTTTTCAAGGTGGGATGTGAGTGAAATATGATCAATGCAAAAGCTTTTTAACAGGTGAAGAGGTGATTTCAATGTATTTTAGTTAATAATTAGCATTTATACAAGAATGATATCTATTAATGTGGAATATACCAACAGTAAAACAGATTTAATTATTAGTTCAGATTATCTCAAATAAATCTTAAGTGTTTTTTTAGAACAGTTTCCTAATCTGGCCCTTCCAAAGTAGATAGCATCGGACACAGTGATAACATAATAGCTCATTCAAAGCTAAATTGTACATCACCTATGATGTGAACATTTTGTATTCACTGAAGGAAAACTGTATTTGGAATTGTTTGCCTGTACATTATTTTTCACTTAAAAATGGATTATTTAAAAAATTTGTTATGCTCAGATATTGAGTAGCAGGGCGGTTCCTTGGGAAATCTAATGTGATAAATGAAGCATTAATTTTAAGACCTAGTTTTAAATGCTATGTGCCAATTAATATGTACCCTTTACATTTTCTCCTCTGCAATTTTCAAGGAACTTCTTTCTAATCTATGAGATAATGCTGGTGAATTCTTTTCTTAGTGGTCAATGTGAAACTGAATAGGGAAGCCCCGACAACTAATCCTAGAAAATAATATTGAATCCAATTAATGCCACCTAATCAAGTGTGCATGTGGAATGTAACAAAGAGTAGCTAAAAATAGAGAAATAAAATTTTCTGAAATATGACACAGGTGGTGGTGTAAAACACTTTCAACTGGGTGAGAAATCACACAGCTTATCATTAGTTATGCTTACATGTTAGTACAATTGTAAGTACTCTATACTGGTAATACAGGAACTCTTGCATTTATTTAGCAGTTATCTTGACCTGTTTATTTTGGATGGTTGGTAGGAACACCTTGTTAGAAGAGGGTTGGTCAGAACGGAGGGAGGTGGTGGGAGACTGGTTAGGTCAACTAAATTCCAAATGCCAGTAACGGGTTCCTTAGTAACGACTACTGTACTTATGTTACCAGCCTACTTCTTATTCCCTCTCTTTTCCTCGTCACAAAAGGGTTCAACTACAATCCCGGGCTCTGGCTCCGTCTCTGGCTCCGGCTCCGGCTCTGGCTCCAGATGGATCTCAATCTCAGGCACAGGGACAAGCTCAGGTCCTGCGGTAGCCTCCGGGGCAGGCTCTGGGATAGGCTCAGGCTCAGGGATAGGCTCATGATCCAGCCCCAGGATGGTATCAGGGTCAGTCTCATGGGTGGAAACTGGCAGAGTCGCTTCTAGTTGGACAGCATCTTCATTTGGCATTGTTTCACACTCTGTGCTTTGGTTTATCATTCTCATTGGTCTGCAGGAAGAAGGCCCAGGGAAGAACAAGTTAGGGTTTGACATTTCATGTAGAGCCATAGACTCTGTAGCTTCAGTGATCATAGGTCCCAGTCTGTTCAGGACCTCTGTGATTTCTGATATTCTGACTCACTGTCAGACCGCATGCCTCCATTTTGGGTGCAGAAAGGTTAGGTCTCGACAATATGATAAGAGTTCGAGAGAGACAAACCAGTGTATAAAAGGTGAGAAAACTGATGTCAGGATGAAAGGGTCTAAAGATCTAATAAGGTCTTTGAGGGCCAAATCCATGGCTCTGGCGCATCTCTAACTCCCACTCTATCTAACACAATACTTGGCACCTGATTAGTACCCAATACATGGTTGTGGAAGCATAGAAATGGAGGGATGAACAAATGGATGAGTGTGATATACGTTCAAGAAGAAATAGAGTGGTCAAGAGCATGGGCTCCAGGAAGGGCTGCATTCTGACTTCCGTGGGCCCTAGGTACTTTTGCCTCTCTGGGCACCTCGTTCCATAAAAAATATTAAAAATTCTATTTTATGACTGTGTTGGTAGAAAGACAAGTATATTATTATGATATATTAAAACATTTTCTTAGACCTAAAAGGGTCATCGTGGCAGTTAAATGAGTTGATATACATATAGTGCTTAGAACAGTCTGGCACACAGCGCTCAGTTAATGGTAACCATCATCATTTTATGAAAGCAGTGAGAGTGAGCAGAAAGATACCTTTGATATCTGATGCTAGAAAGGAGTGCTTAGGAAGAGCTGACTGAAAGAGCTATGCCTGAGAAATGGCTGTATTCAAGTGAAGACAAACAAAATAAGGTCTTACTCAAGTTCTGGGTTGGTTTTAGAATTTCTCTTCCTCTCCTTCCCCTTTCCCTTTGCCTTTGCCTTGCTCCTTGTGAAGCACACAATAGAGGTGATAATGGCAGCACCTACAAGGGTACCCACCAAGGCCCCAACAATGATTCCAACTTCTGGATCTGGAGGATACAAGCAACTGGTTAGTAAAGTGGAACATATTGCCTGCCTCATACATGTGTATTTGTGACCAGTGGGGAATATTTGAAGCATTTTTATAGTGGGAGAGTGACTTGTATAGGTTGGGAGCATGGAAACCTCTAAAACTCTGCCAGTGGACTCATATTGGGAGAAGAAAGATGACTGGCTCAATTATGTAGCCTAGCTATTCACATTTACACACATAAAGAAGTTTGCCAACTTGGGGGAGGTGGGGTTGCTTTTGAAATGGGGTTTAGAGAAGTGAGTCTTCAGTGGACATTTGCTTGGTCAGTGAAAGAGATACCTTAGAACTGCAATCTGGACACCAGAGAAACAACCTCTGTTCTAGGCAGGAACATTTTGCCAGGCTTTCCCAGACCATAGGTGAAGTAGATCCCTAAAAACCTTCTCTCCCACAGACTCCGTGCTCACCAAGGAGCCTCATGCATTCTGGCCACTGGAAAGGGATACGCCCACTTCCGTAAACAGGCATCTGGTTTGTTAGATCAGTCTATGGAGAAACTTAATGAGTGCGAGATGATCCAGCTGAGACCAGACCTTCAAGCGCTGAGATATTGTCCCTGAGAGATCATGTCTGGGGTCCAGGTTGGCCCATCCCCACCCACTTCCCCTCACATAAGGATGGATATCTTATATTTTGAGAGTACTTGGATTGCCTGATTATTATTTGAACTTTTTATGATTAAAGGAATACATGTGCGTAATTTAGAAAGTCAAACAGTTTTACTAGACTTCTAATAAAAAAACAGCAGTCCCTTTCCCCGCTCTCCCCCATCTCTGAGTCCCGTTCACTAGAGGCAACCACTCTTAACTCTTGTTTTTTAATCCTCTGGTATTTGCCCCCATGTTTCTATTATACTTGTTCTAATATGTCCTGCCTTTTCCAATTTTCGTCATTTTCCATTGACTTCCTACTCTGGAAGTTGAAGATTTAACTCTTACACCACCCCCTCACACCCCGCCACATTCTCCTAATAAAGTTAGAATGCAAGTCATAGTTAAATCAAAGTTTGCAGTATTATGACGATCTAAATATTGTTCACAGCTGCAGAACGTAGTATATATTATGATTCTTTCTTGGACAGCATTTAAAAATATTCCCCGAGGCTAATAATTGCCTCATTTGGGGATTTTTTTTTTTTTGGATATATTATCACTAATCCCGCAAATGTCCAGCAAAACTGTTAAACTTGTTTCAGTAGATTTAAACACGTCAAATAAACTATTGGTTTCTTATGGGCTTTTTTTTCCCCTGGAGACATCCCTCTGGAGTCCTCCATCCTCCTCCCTCAGCACGAGCTGGTTGCCCTCCTAAGCCCGCTGTTCTGCTGTCATCCTTCAACTTCCTTTCACCTTCATCCCTATTTTACAGATAAAGAAACAGGCTTGGCAAGTTCCTTCAAGATCCAGCTCAAATAGCACTTCATTGGTAAAGCTGGCCTTGGTTCTATAAGCATCATCAATTATTTCTTTGTTGGTGTCCTGTAGACCCTGTGCAGACCTCTATTAGAGCATTTAACACATTTTACTGTTTGTCCCTCTAGCTAAACTGTGAGCTCCTTGAGTGTAAGACATATATCTTATTAATCTCTATATCTCCATCACCTCCGACAGTCCCTGGCATATGGTGGATATTCAATGAATGTTTGAGGAAGGGAAGGAGGGAGGCAGAGAGGACGGAGGAAGCTAAATGCCAAAATCATTGGAAAGAGAATTCAAAGGAAGCAAGGCTCAAGTGCAAATTCTAGGAGTCTCTACATCTGCAGCATGACCGTACTTCCGGAAAAGCAAAAAGGGATTGGGGAAGATTTAGAGAAAAAGGACAGAAATGATCAAAGGACTTGGGGTAGAATGGGACCACAGAAAAGGACAGACCAAAAAGATGGGGTTTCTTTCCTTTGAATAGAAAATAGCTGAAAGAAATATGAGAATGAAGGAGCAACCTGGAGTTGGAAAATGTTTGATTCAGAACAAACAAAAGGAAGAAAGCTCAGCTTCATAGGAGAGCAATGATCCAATGAAACTGGTCCCCCCGGATATGGTATATAATAAAACCACAGATTCAAAGTAAGTTAGAAAAAAATGAATAGATGACATGATCCTAAATGTTACTAAGTGATCCTTGAGAGGTGTGGCAAGATATCCCTTGTGAGATCTTGCCCCTGATTGGCCCAATTTGACAATTCCAGGCCCTCCAGTCTATGCTCAGTAACTAAGCACCTTTGAACCGGAAGGTTGAGATTTAGAAGCATTCTGGCTCTGCTAGTTACTAAATGGATGACCTTGAGCAAGTCACTTACCTCCCTGAGCTTCACTTTCCTTTTCAGTAAAATAAGGCTAACAATATATTCTGCCTCCTAGACAGACAGGGTGGTTTTAGGACTGAGTAAGATAATGCTCACAGCACTCAGCCAAGTGTCTGGCACATCTTTTGTGCTCCACAAATATCAGCTACTGTGACTGTATGTATGAGTGTTATTATTACTACTATTATTAGAGGCAGATCTTAACACATTAGTTAACAACTGGAAAGTTTGTGAGCTCCATGTTTGACATAGATTGCTGCATACAGATGCTGGATTTACCAACAGCATCATAAAGAAAATTCAGCCTGGTACTATCAATGAGGCTGTTGTTTTATTTATTAAATAGTAATACCTACTTCCTAGAGATTTTGTGAAGGTTAAACAAATTAATTTTTTTAAACAATTTAGGGCAATGTGTGGCAAATATTACATATTATGTAAGCATTCGATATTAGAATGGTCATTCATCATATCAACCTATACATAAAGCACAAAAATCTCCAGAGAGACAGGAGGATTAACCAGGAATCCTAATTAATTTACTTGGCTGGCAGGCCAGGATACTTGACTTAAGGAGAAACTGTCTAAGTTGTATGATCAACTCACGTGAAGAAGTTAGATCAATTTCACAGGAACTATTGCCAAGGATGTTGATAGCGGTGCACTGGTAATAACCTTGTTCAAAATTGGTCAGATTTCCAATGACTAAAATTCCAGTGGCTGGGTCTGTCAAAACGAAGAAATAGACTGAAATCTTTTATGTTGGTACAAAACATGTTGATGTAGTAGATCATTCAGTGCCCACCCACCTCCTTACATTGGCTTCCCTTTCTTGAGATGTCCAGGGTCCAACTAGACCCCTTGAGACTGTTCCATAGGTCGCCCATGTGGGACTATGCCTATTCCCTCCATACCCACCACCTCTGAGCCAAAAACAGGCTTGACTTGTAGAAGTCAGGGAGAAGACCAGACCACAATCATCTTGTTGGGAGCTAGACTTCTTTTTTCATCCCCCTCCCAGAAAAATAGAAGATTGAGCTCTAAGGACGAGCAGCCAGCCACACACACATACCGTCAGACCCACACCAGGTCTTGCCAGGGGCTGCTGAGGGATATACTTACTGAAGCTTTCTTTCACTGGGACGATGTCTCTTCCTTCAAGTCTATACCAGTAGTACACAGGGGAAGGCGTTCCAAGCACGGAGAGACAAGAAAGAGATATAGGATGGCCAGTTTCTGGTATTCCCTGGATGCTGCAAAAGGGCTTAGAAGGTTTGACTGTAAGGCAATGACAAAGAGTAAAAAATACTGCATAATGAATGGCAGTCTGTAAGAACTGTAGTCACTTCCTCACTTTCATTTTGTAGAATGTGTGCTTATTCAAAAAAAACCACAAAACTTTAAAAACTTATTTTGACAGTTTTCTGATTGTACCACCAGGTGGGAGTAGAGCACTTCAGGTGCAAGGACCTTCCAGTCACCAGGCTATTGAGATTCTAGTGGCATCTCTTCTGTCTGCCTCCTCCCCAGAGTCATAACCATGAATTTCTGCATTGTCTTAAAATATGCTTTTCATAAAAACAGCCAAATGTAAGCAAACACTAAATGACTAGAAACATAGTTTGTACTTTTCAAGCACAGTTTTAAAGGAAAATAGAACCCTTAAATACTTTGAGATAAACTGTTATTTATTCTTTTAAAAAATTTGTTTTATTCATGCCATATTTTTCTTTTCCTTTACGGGTCATTTTCTGGCATTTATTCTTCTGGGGGTGACACAAAGATTGGAGGGTTGGAATTTGCCTGTCTCCCTCATCAGTAGGGGAAGACCAATTTGAAGAGGGTGTGCTACACCACGCTGAAATCTTTGTTCATCTTTCACTCCACAAGTGTTAATTTGAGTGCCTTCGGTATTCCCAGCACTGCACCAGGCATCAGAAATTGAAAAGTAATTCTGCAGTGGGGTGGGGGAGTGGTGAGAGATGAGGCTAGAGAGCAGCAAAGGCAGTAGCTGGGAGACTTTGCATTTCACGTATTTAATACTGACAGCAGGAGGACATCAGCAGGCATTTAAGTAGGGGAGGGACAATTGTCACTGAAATGTTTGAGATGGATAGCTCTGACACCAGGGGTGCCTGAACCAAGAGAGAGAAGGAGACAGAGTCAAGAGGTATTCAGGAAGTAGAATGGACAGGACTTGGTGACCAAATAGATAAGTAGTTTGTGAAGAGGGTGCGGTCAATGATGACTCCCAGGTTTCTGATTTGGACAGCTAAGTACATAATTTTGCCATCCCCTGAGTTAAAGCACACAGGAGGAGGAGCAGGTTTGCAGGAAGGAGTGAGGAGGAGGATGGGGCGATGATAAGGTCAGTTTGGGACATACTGAGTTTTAGCTGCTTATCAAACATGTCAGTGGAGAAGTCCTGTGGGAAACTGAGAATCTGATCTCCTCATTCATCTTATTGCTCACAGCTTATTCTAACCCTAGTCTTACAGATAATGATCTGGATTTTGATACTTACCAACTCACCTTATCTTAATTTGGATATATAACCCTCCAAAGGCGTAGGTTCTCTAACCTAGGCTGGTTATACCTCAAATACTCTGGACTGCCCAGCCCTCCAGCTCTCACTAGGGAGGCAGAATTTAAGAGCACAAATCTGGATTCACACAGTACTGGCTCTGCAACTTTCCCCTAGATGTGTTTAGGCAAGTCATCTAACGTAACGAACTTCAGTTGACTCATCGGTAAAACGTGAACAAGAGATTATCTGCCTTCCAACTAATCCAAATACATTGAATTTATATAAATAAAATAACGTCTATAGTGCCTTGCACAGGGAATTGCTGTTGGCCACAGGTGGGACTAATTCCTGCTACCACATTTTATAGCTTGCTACTGAAGTTAACCTTCCAGGCTCGTACTCTAAGCCATTGTACACATGAGCGAGAAGACAGATGGATATAGCCGTAGCTCTTTTAAATACTTCATCACCCCTATCTTTTAAACAGGTGTCTTTTAATTAAAAGTATTTTTCTATCTAGCTCTTTATTCTCTCTTCCTTACCATTGATTTCCTCAGATGGCGACAACTCGTCAGATTTGCCTACTCTAAACTAGGCTATTTAACTGGAAGTCCATTGCAACTCTCAGTAGATTTAGATATTGCCTTTTTAAAAACATTGGTAATTTTATAGCCTTAACAGCAGAATAGAGCACTTTTAACAAAAAATTAAATGGGTGTGTTTCATCACAAAGTCGGACACCAGGAGTTGCACTAAGTGATAGACAAAAACCTGGAATGACTTGCATTCATTTCTTGAGCCCAAAATCAAACCCAGATAGGCATTTATTTTTGCTGAACACATTTTTCTCCTTTTATTTTTTAACAAAACACTGAGTGAATCACTTTGAGCCACATCCCAAACCTATATATTTTCTAAAAGTGCTGAATCAGGATTGAATTGACATTTCATCCAGTTACAGCCCCCAGTAGAACTTGGATGTTTCACTGGCAAAGCCACTGATCTACCATTTAGCTTTATTGCTTTCAGCAGAATTGGGGTGGGAGGAAGAGGCTCACCTCAAAAAATAAATGAAAATGCTTCAGTGTGTTCTCAAACCTTCTCTAAATTCATCATTTTCTTTTTATGTGCCAAATTGCAGAAAGAAGATGATGCTCATTTCAAATGCATACAAAATAATTTTTCAAACTTCTACTGGGTATTTTTCAGAGATTCATTTCCAAGGCTGTCATACCTAATGGAAGTCTCAAATAAATGGTTGTCCAAATCAGCTGGGCCTTTGCTCATTGCTGTTTCCTTTACCTAAATCGTGCCCTACCACACCAGCCCCTCTTCTGCCTGACACACTCTTGCACATCCTTCAACATTCAGTGCAAAAGTTACTTTCTCCAGGAAGCCTTCTCCAGTTCCCCCTGCAGAACTTTTAGTCCTTTTCCCTGTGATCTCCCAGCTGTCCTCTCCTACCTCCACTGCAAGCTTTTATGCTATATATCTGCCTCCCTAACTAGACCCTGAACTTTTGGAGGGCTGAGAACCTGTCTTTTACATCTTTCCATCTCCATTGCATAGAACAGTAACTGGACACATGTTCAGAGTTTGTCGATGAATTTATGCAGGAACAAGTGAATGCATGGGATCAATGTCCATCACTGGGTAATGAAATGTCTCTGAAAGAGGCATTGCTAGGAAGAGTGATCTTTAAGGAAATATCAACACCTGTCCCCCCAATTGGCATTCCTTACCCACCTTCCCCCACCATGCCCCACCCCTCCGTCAGGGCAAGCAGAACAGGCAATCATATGTAATGGAATTTGATAACTGCAAACAGCTTCTGCAAGTTTTAGAGAAAATTATCAGTCTCAAAATTTCCAGAAAGCATAAATTTGTAGAACGCCTTTGTTCTTAGCCCAATTAATAAAAATAGAATTTTTGAGAGTTCCAAAACAAACAAGGAAATCCAAAGTCTTACCTTGTCTGGATCCTGGATGCTTAAGGCAAAGTCATGACACAGTAATTGCAGAAAAAAACTGACCCAAAGACTCATAAGTAAGAACCATTCAGAGAGGAAATAACCCTCAACTTCTTATGGAAGTTGATTAGGGATTCTCTGAACTTTAAACTTCAGAATATTAACCTTCTTATCTAACTTTATCTCAGGGCTATTTCCAAGCTTGGAGATAAACAGGCTTGGCTTCTTTAGGTTGTTTCTAGTTAGGACAACCCGGAGCCAGGGAGCATCAGAAAACCGTTAGAGGACTAATCCCTCAAATTCTTTGAACATTGAATCTCCAGTATATCATTTGATGCTCATAAGAAACCTGTAAAGACAGGGCAGGAATTACAACCCCATCTTAAAATGGCCAGAAAAAGGTGGACTGACAGGGCTGAGGCCACTGAGTAGCAGAATAAGAGCTAGAACCTAGGTCTTCTGACTCCCAGCCTGATGTGTTAGCATCTATACCACACCATTTAGTTCTCATGTATATGATGAGTCTTCCAAACTGGAACATCAACTCTCCCAGGAAGGGGCTTATGTAGACTTCTCTTGTCTTTCCCTGTACTCCAATGCCTAGAACATGGCTCAGCAAAATAAAAACATGATTGAGCTACCCTGCTCTTAAAAATCAGCTGTTGGTTGCCTTCTCTCTTTTCTAGGTGGGTAAATGCAGTACAAACCTCACAGTAAATAGCTGGGTCATTTTTGGCATCACCCGGATGGCAAGCTCAGACAACTCTGGACAGTTCTCCTTGGTGTGTACCTTGTTACCAATTGCTACTTTTCCACACTACTCAATTATCAAGTCACTGGTTTGATCTAGTTCCTCCTTTCCTGTGATGAATGTACACAGCTCTAAAAGGAGCAGTGACTAGACCAGCTCCATTTGAGGTTGCTTAGAAGTGGGAGACATGGTATTCAAAAAGATACTGCTAAGACCAATGTCAAAGAGCGTACTGCCTACGTTTTCTTCTAGGAATTTTATGGTTTCAGGTCTTACATTCAAGTCTTTAATCCATTTTGAGTTAATTTTTGTGTATGATGTAAGACAATGGTCTACTTTCATTCTCTGAAGGGAGGGCGAAAGGGGTAAAGGGGCACATATGTATGGGGATGGAGGGAAACTAGACTTTTAGTGGTGAACACGATGCAGTTTATACAGAAGCTGAAATATAATGATATACGCCTGAAATTTACACAACGTTAGAAACCAATGTGACCTCGATGAAATAATTTTTTAAAAAAAGAAGAGAGCCCTTAGATCAACTGGTTAGTTGGTGTGGGTTGACAGCCCCTTCATCCCTTTCTTCAGTGCTTCTGAAGGTATGCAGACAGGACCTGCTGACCCTCTAGAGAGGAGTGAAACTCGCATTGTCCTCTCAGACAGAGATTGGAAGGAGCCCTAGAAATTGCCAAAATTGTGAACTCCCCAAGAGCAGAAACCGTGCCTCCATCAGTGTGAACCTCATGCCTCCTGGCACAAAGTAGACATTCAATAAATACTGCATAAATGCACTACTCCAAATTCATCTGAAGAGCCGATATGACTTGCCTGATGTCACATAATGAATATTTCTATATAAAAAAATTAATTCTCAATGCTTGCTTAACATGTGGTCCTTTCTCCAAATAGCATTAACATTTTTAAAAGGGACTCTTCTGCCTTTATTCAAAAGAATGATTTAATGGTGGGAATTGTGACTGGCTTAAGAGAGGTAATAAGCTGACAGTTGTCTCTCCCAGGTAGGACTGGCTCTAATTGGAGGTTCCCTCTGAAAGAATTGCTAGCGATCATTTAGTGGGACCGTGCATTGTCCCATCTGTTCTCATTCCATCCTTCAGAAACAAGGATCCCTGGAGGTTGGGTCATCTACTGCTATCTGTCATTTTGGCAGCCCTTTTGGTTTGGCAATTGTTTCAACATGTTTTATGAGTGATTTCTCAGTGTTACTATATGGATTGGGTTGGTGGTGTCTCCCTATTTCCCTGGTAATAAAAGGAGCAGGGAGAATATTTACCCCTGAGACTTAATTGTACCCGTAACTCACTGCCCTGGCTCATTCAATGTCCTGAGTTGCTCCAAGAAGAGAAAAGGTAGAAAAAATTGTCCATACCTAACACGCTGACGTTGAGGATGCCTTGATTTGTGCCGACAAAGTCAGGGGGGTTGTTAACATCACAGATGTAGATGCCACTATCTGCTGGTTGCATATGCGAAATAGTGATAGATGCGTTGCCTGGTTCGTTGGACCCTACAATTCGACCTTTAAATTGCCCAATGGCTGCAGCTTGTCCACCTTCAGAATAGTAAATCTAGGACAGAAAAATGACAGAAATGAGAACTGGAGAGTGTTCAGGGCGAGGATAAGCTACCTGGAACCTCCCTTTATCCGGTGGTACCTTCTTTGATCAACAGCAGCATTTTTCCCCGTGGGAAAGGTTTCTCAACTCAGTGGGGCACTTTAGCTTTCTTACAGCTGTGCACAGCCATTACCTCAGTTGTGCTCAAAGCAGCTCTGTGACGTCATCAGGCAGGGAGGTATGCCTATTTTACAGATGGTAGATAGCTGGAGCTGACAGGATTCAACTTCTAAGCTTAGACTAGAGATCAAGATGCTCACCTGATGAATCTATCTGGAGGAAATTCATTGCATAGGACACGCGTGCCTGATTGGAAAACCAAAACTGTAATTTTTTTCCACTTTCTAATCTTTTTTGGATTTGCATTTACTTTACCCAGTGGGACTATATGGAATATCTGATTTCCCTAAAAGTCAGAATATTCATGCTCTTTTTGTACACATGTACGCCTTTGGATAAGCAAACTCGGGTTCATCCTGTTTGTTAGAAGATAACGCTTCAGAGCAGGAAAGCCCCTGAGAAATCGTCTGGTCTCATCCTCTCATAGTGGTAACGTGAGGCTGAAACAAAGTAATCTAGCAAAGGACATAGGAAGCGCTTAGCCAATGGCAGCTACTACCCTTCTCCCTACGTGGCAGGAGGCAGAACTGGAATTACTCTTTCCTTTAGACAAATAAAGGCACTCAAACTGAGAGAGATTAAATGACTCATCCAAAACCACAAGGATTAATTTATTGTTATTATAATTAACTAGACTTAAGGAAGCTCTGGATTCTAATCCCATCTCTGTTAAAGAACATGGATATTTAGATCATAATGAAAACTGTGGGAGCAGCACGGTGTGGTGGAAAGAGGCCCGGTCTACGAGTCAGATGACCTGGGTTTTAGCCACAGCGCAGCCTCTGACTTTGACATAGGGGAGGTGGCCTCTGGTCATGCCTCCATGGCAACTTGCTTTGCGATAGGAAGCAAAGTTATGTAATCTCTCCAACCTTTTGTTTCCACATCTGAATGAGGAACCAGAGCAATGTTCTCCAAAGTATAATATGTATTCCCTGAGTATAGGCACGTTAAGTTGATTTTAGGTGGCACATAAATAAAAACTTAAAAAATTTTAATGTGTATTAGAGACATATCTAGCACATGAAATCTGTGACTTCATGGATATTACTGCTTAGGATGAGACTAAGGTAGATATTTTTAAGATTTTAAGAAACCAAGTCAATATAGAAAACAACATTAAGTAATTAATACTGCTGGTGATACACAAATATGACAAAAATCATAAAGATAAGACGGGAATGACTGAAGCTTGGGAATCACTGGACTAGGTGACTCCTGAGGTTCCTTATTACACACAGTCTATGTACACACTTTGTTACTTTTATACAAATGTGTGTAATTCAAGTGATTGTTGTTTATTATTCAATAAGCGTATTGCTCTAGTCCAGTGGGACTAATTAATATCTTCATAAAATCTACTGGAAGAACCTTATGGTTCATTTAATTCACTCTCCTCACTTTACAGAAGAAATTGAAGCCCAGGGCAGTAAGAAAGACGCATACAAAGTTAACAGTCAGGACAGGTGTAGAATGCAGTTCTTCTAATTCCTTGCCCAGTGCTCTTTACCTTATTAGGCTAATTAGAGAGGGAAAGCAATCAGCAAACCAAAAGATATTGGCTAGATACATGCAAATGTATTCTCCTTCAAATAGAAAGCCAATATATTTTTAAACTAAGGCAGAAAGGTAGATTCTGAGGGAAAATTGAAAGAAAAGAGCATATTTAAGGAGAAAACAACTTCTCTCTCTCCTCCACTTCTCTAACATCGACTAACTTTCTTTCCTGCCCTAAATGAGCCATATATAATTCGATTTATCCATTCACACCTACTGAAATCACAAACTTTTGCCCCAGAGTGGTCTTATTTGACTTACAAACTGGAAAATCAGTGTTAACTTCAGGTATTCAAGTGGGTCAGGAGGAGGTCCAACTCTCCAAAGGTCTATTACCTCCATTTGAGTTGATACCCAAGATATCCAGCTTTCCATTTCACTAGCCACGTCGAGCTTATTTACTTTCTAATCAGCAATCTGAGGTCCTGTGGACTCTTACCTGCAAGACAGCCTGCAGTCCATCAAAGAAGCCCTTTACAACTTGGACATCTGGCTGCTTCCCCTGCTCTCAGGAAGACTAGGGGTATGTCAGCATGTTTTATGCTGAGGCTCGGTGACATCACAATGAGATACAACATCAATCCTGCCTGTGGCCCACAGTAAGTCCCAGAGGGCCTAGATGAAAGGACTTTGTTTCTGCAGAAAGCAGGGGGCCAAGAGGGTATGTTTTAGGCCAGGACTAGGACATGAAAAGAAGCCACTCTAAAATTCTCCCAGTTGGGCCTGAATCAAGGTGAAATGAGTAAATAAGAATTGAGGCCCTGGACTTGTAACTTCCCTATGAAAAGGACCTTCACCAACTCTTCTACCCTAGTTCTTCACACCGTAGCCTAATATATTTTGCCCTCTCACAAATGATACTAAAGGAGTCAACGATAGGAATGGGGGTACAGAGGGATAGCAATGGAGAGCTAGAAGGGAAAGGCCTTGGCCTCAGGGTGCTGTGTGAGAAGGAAAGTCCCCAGGGCTAGGCAGTGGTCAGACACATAGATGGAGGGGCTTTCTGCTAGGGGAAGTCCATGCTGTCACACTGTCTTTGTAAAGAAAAACAAGAAATATTTTCCTGAAACCACTTATCTAATCACACAGGAAGGACTGCAACTTGGTTCCATTTTCCATAAAGGGATAACTCTTTTAAAAATGAAAGCTGAACAATGGCCAAGGCCTGGCTCATGATCCTGTGAGGCTTGCACACTTTTCAAAGAAAGTCTTTGTCAATTTAGAGATCAAAGCAATTGAGGTCCAGGAAAAGCCATGGATGTTCAACAGGCCACATCCTTTGGTCGAGGGGGCAGTCCACTTTAAGAAAATCCATCTAAGTGCTCCCTTAAGTGGTGTTTGTTAATTTTTTTCCCACTTGCCCTTTGTGGCTGTGTTCATGGCAGACTGCCCCACTTCTCCCCAAGGTCCTCTCTACCTGCTCCTTGGTGATGTTAGAGGCTGATACATGGAGTCATAATAGCACATTAGTTATAAGACCCCCTTAAAGATCACCTAGCTCATGGTTTCTAAGGTCAAGGAGTCTTCAGGAACCAGATGGATATTAGAAATATGGGAAATGGCTGGGAGGGGCTGGTGGATAGTGATAAGATCAAAGAGGATGGTGGGGACTGTGGTAAACTGGAGAGCCAATACAAATAAGGCTTTCAAACTGTGGAAACAAACAAAACAAAATACTAGACTGGCCAACCAACGTGCATCCACTGGCCAAATCCAGCCCAGAGGCCTCCAGTTTGCAACCTCTGATTCACCCTCTTCTATTACAGAAAAGGCCACTGAGACCCCAACTGAGGAAGTGATTTTCCCAAGGTCACACAATTTATAGTCACACCTGGAATCCAGAACCCCTGATTCCCACTGAATACACTAAAATGGTACTCAGAGTCCTGACTTAGGCGAGGAAGATGCTCCCCAGGCAACCTTCCCCTTTCGGGGCCATTCCATCCCCTACTCCAGTCCGACCCTTCTCCTGCCAGTTGCTGCTATTCATCGGCATGATGCTTCCCTTGCCGAGTGGGTTCACCATGTGAAGCCTTTGACGTTTGCCAGCTGCAATAATGACCTTTCCCCCTCCTACTGTGCCAAGTTCCTATTCACATGAGGCTGTGCAGCTGGGAGCCAGATTTGTCCAAAAAGACTTTTTCCCCTCAACTTTGTGACACTACTCTCTAACTAGAGGCTGGAGTATAAACAAGAGTTGAGAGAATTCAGTCTGCTTTCTGTTTGAGTCCAAGTTGGAGTTAATACCTTTAGCCTCCAGAGCTGCTTTTGTTGGTTTCTTTCAGAAACGTGGATGGTATGGAAGCCCACAGCAAACCACCCATTCTTTCTCTTCCAGCCTCTTGCTTTCCTTCAATGCTCATAAAGGAGCTAGCCATGGGAGGGGAGGAGTGTAGGGTGGCAGTGATCTCAAGCCCAGAATTTTCTCTGGACTGTATTTAGGGGGGCTGGGATTGCATGTGGAAGGAATATAACACCAAAAGGAAGAATTTCCTGCCCCCAGCCACTCCCTTCCCCGCCTATCATTTGCCTGAGCTACCCACCATTTGAATTTCTTTTTTTGGGTGAAGGCATGGAAGGTCTGGGCTTAAATGATTTTCTTTGGAAGAGAACAAAATAAACTATCACCAGTCCCTAACTCCTTAGCATTAGATTAATTTATCAAATTTAGCAAGAATAGACATCTGAGGAAATGGGACACAGAATAGATAAACTTTGATGGCGGGGAGTGGTGGGAAGGGAAAAACTTGGAATTTTTCTCAATGGGGATAACACTGGCATTTTGAGCAGGCAATTCTTTCTTGTGTGTGTCTGTCTTATGTATTGCAAGACATTTAGCATCTCTAGCCACCACCCACTAAAAGCCAGTAGTGGCTTCACTTTATAAGAATTAGACCAACAACCCCCTCATTTTCAAATGCCCCTGAGGAGGTAAAAGGACCCCACCCCACCAACATTTGAAAAGCGTTTGATGTAATGCCACCTGCAGAGGAAAGGCCACGTTGGGAGAATCTGAACAGCCAGAGTATATGAAGATACAGGTTCTGAAAAGAAGTTGTCCACATTATATGTGTGCTGGGGAGATGAGGATGGCAAAGGGTTTCTTCCACTATGGATACTCTAGAAGAGTAAGTATTGTTTGAGAGACCGACGCTAAGTAGGGTCAATGCCTCTGTTCACGGAGAGGTGAGGTCTCTGTAGGTTTACCAGTGACTGGCTGGGTGGAAGAGGAGGCCACTGGTGTGATCAGAGGGCACCAGACCACCCAAAACTTCTATGATAGCCTGCCTGTCCCAGGGCTTAGAGTCTTCAGCTGAGAGTTCCAGCTGAGAGACTGACCATCTGAAGCTGTCCCTGTCTTCTGAGAGGAGGGCTTCTCTAAGATGAGGACCACGTTAATGAATATCCTGGCTGTCCTGGTGGGAAGACTTGTGGGATACTTCTGCAGTCCCCATTCATCAAAGGAACTTCTTGGAGAGGATAGTCAGTAAGAGATAACATCCTCCTCTAGCTACTAAGAAACATTAAGCCTTGGAACCAACTATTCCTTTAACACAATGAATTTGAGGGAGGAGAAGATGAGCCTATGACAAGAGTTGGCCACTGCCCTGCTTAAGGCAGCAATAGGGTCCCGAGCCCTTTGGAGGAGGCTGAAAGGAATTCCAGACATGGGCATGAGAAGGGAAACTCAAGATTGTCCCAGTTTTGCCAGAAGTTTGTGCTGACCTGGATTGTTACAAACTCAGACCCTCCCCTCTCACTCCTAAAAGCTGATGCCACTTCCCTAGAGACTCCAAACAATGAAGAGGGCCAGCAGTACACCAATAGGTGTTCTTACCTGAGAGGTCCAGCTACATCTTCCCCGAGCGTCTCTTGCATGCGCCATTTTTAGACACTGACTGACTGCCTTTTCCTCCATACCCTCAGTACTGAGGCACGGGCTGTGCTGTGTTTGAGCAGAAATGGGTGGATCTGAGAGCTGAATGCTACATGGTATACTGCCACATCAACCCAGGAGTTGAATTGAATCACTCAGTGGTCAGTCTGGCAACATCTTGCGCCCATAAATCATAGAATTGTCTAATAGCACAGTAGTATCTTTTTATCGTCCCCCAAATGTCCCACCAGTCATGCCTAGATTAACGTACAGCACACTCTGCAGAATTCTGAATGCATGGAAGTGCTCAAAGAAGAAATGAATTTGAAATAGAGGCAAAATCCCATTTTGAAAAATACCATCTCAACTGAGGATGTCTGCAACCTCTTTGTTGAGCAGGCTTTCTGTGGAGGGATAACGAGCAGGCAGATAAGGGGCCTAACCCTGCCCTTTAGCCACAGGGACCTGATAGACAGTGGAACTGGAATCCAATCCTGGGCCAGGCTTCCCCAAAGAGCTCTGTCCCAGCTATTCAGCTGTACTAAGTGCATCTTGTTAGACTGGGTTCCCTAGTGCCCATGACCCAGGGGTATGGATGGGATAGGGATTTTGTAAAATCACCATTTTATGAGTAGTGATGCTAATAATAATAATTCACGTTCATTGAATGGTTACCATGTGGAAGGCTTCCTGGTGCTTCACAAGCATCATCTCATTTAATGTTCACAGGAAACCTATGAGGTAGGTAGGTAGCCCCATTTTACAGATAGGAAAGCTGAAGCTCTGAAAGTTCAAGTGACTTGTCTAAGGTCATCTAGCCAGCAAGTAAGTGGCAGAGCAAGGAGTAGAATGGACATCCATCAGGAAGTTTCCACTGGGGCTCCAAAACTACTCATCTGGAATAGCAGAGAGAAGCACACGGCTACAGGGTATGAGGGAAAGGGGGAGGGACTCCAGTTCTCTAGAAGTAGAGACCTAAGGATGGTTATAATGGGCATCTTGCTGGGGCAAGCTGAAACAAGATAGAAGAGGAGGAAGAGAAAGCCTGCCTTTGGGGAGGTGGTTTTCACTGTCTCCAAGCCAAGAGCGGGCCCTACTCCTCCCTGTCTTCCATGCGCTTAAGGCATAGGCATAGCACAGGTCTCATGCACTTGGAGAAGCATCTAGAATGTTTTAAGATCAAGGAGCATATTTTCACTGATCCAGTGGCTCAGTGCAGAGGACCTCCTTTGATTTGGACGCCCCAAAAGAGTAGATCCCTTAAATTACTTGCCCTGCCTGCACTTGACATTTTGAAGAATGAGGCAAACAGCAAGTAAATAAGCTACTTGATAAATACTTATTTGTAATAGATTTTCTTCCTAAAGTGCCTCTAAGAAATGTCCTGAGCTCAAGAAACACTCAGTTCAATCACCTACATTTTCTTCCTCTGCATGTCCAGGCCTAGAAAAAAACTCACCGTTAGTCACAAGATCCTCCAGCCCTGCATCTCCCAGCTCCTTACTAGTCATACAGTTCAACCAAGAGGTGGCCTTGTAACTTCCAGCATCAGAGGAGGCATAAAGAAGAATTTGTTTCTTAATTTAGACTGGTCTGGCCTGGCCTCCAGGCAGTTGAGGACATCTTGATTTGAATACCAAGCATAAAAAAATTTCGAAATATGTTGGCAAGGCCTCCCTAAATTCAGCCCCTACTGGCAAAAGTAGAAGGACTTCAAGCCTACAGATAAAGAATGTATTGAAAAGACTAGTTAGGAAACTAAATTTTAAAAAGGAAAAAAAGATCTTGTGATTATTGCCATCCATAATCTAATTATTGCGTGCACAGCCTGCAAAGGAAAGGGATGATTTCTTAGTTGACTGCACCACGTGAGGTCTTGGGTAAGGACATTTTGGGTGATGGACGGAAACTGGTAGAATTACTTTTGTTGCTGCCAATGATGATGATTTTTGCGCGGGAGAAAACTTACAGAACTTTACATTTTTTCCAAGTCTTTTCACATGCACTATGTCAGTTGATTCCCCATGAGATATGTAGAAGAGTATTACTATTCTACTATATTTTGAGGATAGGCACAGAATGATTCAGATACTCGTCTAAGGTAACTAGTACTGGGCTAAATTGTTGAACTTTGACTAGAGGGTGGCATTGACAGAATCTCCTCTTGAGCAGTGTTCCCTGTTAAACAAGTGTTCAGGATCTCTGGTAAAGAGAGGACTCAGAACCTCCAAAAGACCAATGATAGCTGAAGTGACACTGGCCAAGGCGTGGCTCCTCCAAGCTAATGCTCTCCTTCTTCTCCATCTCTGCCTTTGGGCCTCCTCCAGCCCACTCAATTTCTTTCTATCTTTTTACCAGTCAAAACCCTTCCTTTCCTTCAAGACCCAACTCAACTACATCCGACTATTCCAAACCACACTGATTTGGCTCTTCTCTGAACTCTTTGTTTTGGATCATACATCCCTTCAAAAATCTGATGAAAACTATAGACCTTTTCCCTCAAGCGGTATATGTTGGCAAATGTGCATGCACACTCATGCACACACACATACTTTTCAGTATACAATTTTAGTCCTTGAGCTAATTTAAAGAAGGAAGTACCCTAAACGGCAGTTGAAGAAAACCTGGGAATAGGCAGCTTGCTATAGAATCATTCTTCTCCTTTGAATTTCACCCAACCTCCTGTGGCAACCACATCTCCCAGATCCTAGCCTACTCTTCCTATTTCCCTATCCTATAGCCTCTTGCTGCCTTTGATTACCCAGAGTTCATCACTACCTTAGCCCTTCTCCACGCATTTGGGGAGGCTCATTCCATCGGAACTCAGTGTGGCACAAAAAGCTACCTCACTTGACAGGCAGATCTCAGATATTAAGTTTGACAAAGATCTGCAGATCAATTAGGACATGCATTTGAACTGAGGTCTTCTGGAAATAATAGTCAGGGAGATATTTTTTTAGGAGGGGAAGCCCTTTCAGAACTACTGCTCAATTCACCTATGAAAAGGACCTTTCCTCTCTATTCTAGACTATATGATATAATTGATGTTGACCTACACAGAATTGAGACAAAAGGCCATAACTGAATATGAAGTGAGTACAAAGGTTGAGTCACTTCTTTAAACAGCTTTCTTGAAAATCTTTGTATCTGAGGTTCTACCACTGTTGTAATTGGCTTACCATTCCTTCACACACTAACACCCACAGTTCATGTCAGAACTACCAAAGGGGAATAGGTTAGGAAAAGAGTCCTTACGGAAACTGGCTGTAACTGCTTCTTGTGGAAGAATGACCACTGGATGGAAAGCTTGTCCCGAGAGGCCACAGTGGTGGTATAGGTGCAGATGAGAGTGACATCAGATCCAACAGTCACGTTCACGAAACTGTCTGGGATGGTCACTTGCACAGCAGTAACTTGACCTGAAAAGAAAATCATCAAAAAGACAATGGTACACACTCACATTATGATGACACTTTTTCATTACAAAGCACATTCAATATCTTATTTGAGGAATCCAAGGTGAGGAGGAGAAAATAGAATGAACCTGGAAAACTGAGCAAACAATTGGCATGGGGATAGGAGAGTTTCTAACAAATTACGATGTGAAGATACTCAAATCCCATGATAGTGAGGTAATAACACTTAACCTGCGAATTTCTTCTGTGTAAGGATGGCCTTACACAGAGGTTCTTAAAGCGTTGTCCAGGGCTCCAAAAGGTCCATGAGTATAGAAAACAACCAATCCAGTTTGCCCAGGACCGAGGGGGTTTCTTGGATGTGAGACTTGCAGTTTTCAAACCAGTTAGTCTCAGGCAAACCTCACTGGTTTTGCTAGGACTTTTGGTACTTAAACCAGGAACGTCCCGGGAAAACCATGATAAGTTGGTCACCCTATCCCTAAGGCCATTTTGGGGGCTACAAGATCAAAATCATGTTCATAATAATACCAAGATGTTATTTTCCTTTTTCACTCTCATCCTGTCATGAGTGTACAATGGAATGTTCCAGAAGCTACATAACCGGTAACAATGTTATTGCTCTGGTAGCTAACGGAGTGTGTGCTTGTGTATTTTTGCGTTTAAAGTTGTTTTTTTAGTTTTACTTTCTAATACAGTAAATATAGATAGAAATAACCCACATAGTAAAAACTCTTTGGGGTCCTCAATAATCTTTAACTGAAAATTTTGAGATAATAGTAGATTTACACATAGTTCTAAAAATAAGACAGAGATCCCATGTACACTTTACCCAGCTCCTGCCCCTACAGTAACGTTTTGTAAACTATAGTAAAATATCACAACCAGGATACCGACATTGATACACTCCACTGATCTTATTGATATTTGTCCAGTTTTACTTGTACTCGTGTGTGTATGCATTTAGTTCTATACAATTTTATCACATGTGTAGGTTTGTGTATCCATCATAACAGTCAAGATACTGTACAGTTCCATCACCACAAAGATCCCTTATGTTGCCCTTTTATAATCACACCCACGTCCCTCCTGAACCCTATCTCTGATCCTAAGCATTGCAACTACTAATCTGTCTTCTACTTCTAAAATTTTGTCATTTAATAAATATTATATAAGTGGAAGCATGGTAACCTTTTGGGATTGGCTTTTTTTACTCAGCATAATTACCTAGAAATTCACCCAAGTTATTCTGTGTATCAGTAGTTCACCACCTTTTATCACTTAGGAGCATTCAATGGTATGTATGCACCAAAATTTGTTTAGCCATTCACCTATTTAGAGACATCCGAGTTCTTTCCAGGTTTTGACATTGAATTAAACTCTAATGAACATTCATGTACAGATTTTTGTGTGAACACAAATTTCCATTTCACTGGGATAAATGCTTAAGAGTGCAGTTCCTGGGTCAAATGGTAGTTACATGTTTCATTTTATTAAAAACAAAAACAAGAAAAACAAAGACAGACACATGGTTTTCCAGAGTGGCTGTACCAATATAGATTCCCACCAATAATGTATGAGTGGTCCAGCCTCTCCACATCCTTGTCAGCATTTGGTGTTGCCACTATTTTCTGTGTAGTAATATATTATTGTTGTCTTACTTAGCATTTCCCTAATGCAAATTAATAATGCTAAACAACTCTTCATGTGATTATTTGCCATTTGTATATCTTTCTCAGCAAAATGTCTGCTCATATCTTTTGCCCATTTTCTGATTGCAGTGTTCAGTTTTTTACTGTTGAATTTTGAGAGTTCTCTATATAATCTAGATGCCAGTCTTTTGTTGAGTAGAGACAGTTTTATTTCTTCCTTTCCAATTGTATGCCTTTTATTTCTTTTTAATGCCTTATTGCAGTAGCTATAACTTGGAGTACCTTATTGAATAAGAGAGTTGCGAGTGGACATCCTTGCCTTGTTCCCAATCTTACGGAAAAAGCATTCAGTATGTCACCATTAAATACAATGTTAACTGTGAGTAATTTGTAGATGCTCATCTCATGATTGAGATGTAATTCTCAACCATGAGTTGAACTGTGTCTCCCAAAAAGATATGTACAAGTTCTAATTCCTGTGCCTGTGAATGTGATCTTATTTGGAAATAGTCTTTGCAATGTAATTAAGCTAAGGATCTTGAGATGAGATCATCCTGGATTTAGGGTGGGCCCTCAATCTACTGACTGCTGTCCTTATAAGAAAAAGGAGAGGGAGGTTTGACACAGAGATTTACAGAGGGAAAGGCCATGTGAAGACAGGATCAGAAATTGGAGTGATGCATATACAAGCCGAGGAACGCCAAGAATTGCTAGCAGTCAGCTAGGAGATTTTCCTTCGGAGTTTCCAAAGAAGCTTTGCCACTGGTTTGACTTTCAACGTTTGGCCTCCAGAACTATGAGAGAATAAATTTCTCTTGTTTAAGCCACTTAGTTTCTGGCAATTTGTTACAGCAGCTCTTGGAAAGTATCACATCTTCTATTGATAAATTGCTGAGAGTTTTTATCATGAATAGGTATTGGATTTTTTCAAATGTTTTTTCTGTAACAATTGATATGATCATTTGTGTTTATTTTCTTTAGCTTGTTGATATGATAGATTACACTAAATTATTTTTGAATGTTGATCCAGGCTTGCATGCATGAAATAAATCCCACTTGGTCATGGTGTAGAATTCTTTTCAAACATTGCAGGATTCACTGTGCTTGTGTTTTGTTGAAAGTTTTGGAGTCTAAGTTCGTGAGAGCTATTGATCTGTAGTTTTATATTTTTGTACTGTCTTTGGTTTGGGTATCAGGATAATACTAGCCTCATAAAATGGGTTGGAAGTGTTCCCTCCTCTTATATTTTGTGGAAGAGATTGTGTAAAATTGGTGTTAATTATTTTTTAAATGTTTGGTAGAATTATCCAGTGAAAGTATCTAGGCCTGGAGATTTTTTTCAGGAGCTTTTAAAACTATGAATGCAATTTCTTTAATGATTATGGAGATATTGAGATTATTTTATATATTAGGCGCATTTCAGTAGTTTGTTGTTTTTGAGTAATTGGTCCATTTCTTCTAAGCTGTCAAATATATGAATGTAAAGTCTTTTTTATTCCCTTATTATATTTTTAATGACTGCAGAATCTGTAGTGATATCACATGTTTCATTTCTGATATTGGTGATTTGTGTCTTCTCTCTTTTTAGGTTTACCAGTCTGGCTAGACGTTTGTCAATATTATTTATTCATTTTTTCAAAGAATCAAATTTTTATTTCACTGAATTTTCTCTATGATTTTCCTATTTAAATTCTGTTGGTTCCAGCTCTTTATTATTTCCTTCCTTCTGCTTGCTTTCGGTTTATTTTGATGTTTTTCCTCTAGTACTCCCTTGCCAGTGACGTTGGGCTCACCTTACGTCAGAAGGACTCCCATTCGATCTGGGGGAAGAATGAGCCTCTCTGGGCCAGCCTGTGTTGGTAGGTTGGCATCGGGAAATGCCAGAGCTGGATACTCATCTTCTGTTGGGTGGAGAGACATAAGACACCTTGCCTCTGTGTTGTTCCCAAGGTTCCAAACCAATCTGCTTTTTTCTTACCATCTTTCAGAGTTCTCCCTTGGTTATCTCTTGCATTATTTCCAGGGATGGTTTATACTTGTGCTTACCAGAGAGAAGCAAGGAGAAACAATTCTACGCCATTTTATCCAGACCATAAATCTCCCTAAAGTTTTAAGAGTATAAAAGGGCCCTGAGCTTACAAAGTTTGAGAACTGTTGGCCTTACAAAAGGGTGAGCTGCCCATATAATTGGAGGAACATCAAAGAGCCCCCTACCCAAAAATCCAGCCCACCACTGCGCTTGAAATTCTCAGTACTATACAAGCATTTTCCAAAGGGCTGTGATAGGGGACAATACTTTGGGTAACACTACAGAGGCGTTGGCTCATCTCATTAACTGGTTATTATCCATTGCAGAGTCAGAGAGTCTAGAGTTCTACAGCAAGGAATTTAAGACTGTCAGGTAGGTATTAGAAGAAAAGATCAATATTAAGAGACACTCTCTATGCTGCAGAGGCGTTGGAGTGAGAGCTCCAGCTGCCTGCAGGGTTACAGACAAGGGATAGGGGTGGGATGAGGATACAGAGATCCTGGAAAGATCAGAGGAAATAGTACAGAAACACAAATTCCTGGCCCTCGTCCCAATTCTGCATACCAAAAGCCTTCTTTAATTTTATTTTTCTTACTAAATGGCAGCAGTCAGGCAAAAGGAACTCAGGAAATTGACAAACATTTTGAAGAATTAAAAGAAAAAGAAAATCATTGTACTGATTACCCCTGGTTTCCTGGATTCAAAGGCCTTGTTCTCTGTCACAGCCAGGCCACCTAGTCCAGCTGCTTCTCAGCCAGAAGTTGGCTGTTTACATGGCAACCTATGTCTTGATGAATTGAGAGATGTGTTTTAGGGTAGACAGCAATGCAGCATCTTCTAACTCCATGCAGTCTTCCTCTTCCCAATGCTCTCCCCTCCATGTTTTCCTGGTTCCCATAATGCCTCCCAAAAAAACAAAATTGGCCTGCGAACAGTAGCTACTCTTTCCAATGGACACTGCACTGGAGAAAGCTAAGTGACTCTCTCCTGCCCTCAAAGAGTCCATCTTATTGCTCCTGGAAGTGAGCCACACCTCCGGCTATGCCTAAATGATGACTTCCAAATGTCTTTAAAGTGTCCAAAATCAAAGGGATAGAACGGGGATTGTTTTGGCCACTAAAGTTCCCAGAAACTTTCCCCTAAAAACAGAGATTTTTAAGATATTATTTGGCTATTATTTTTGTCCTCTATTTTGGGTCCCAATATCTGTTGTGGGATTGGCTAATGATGGGAGCTTCTGACCAGATAAGGCCAAAAAATTAAAATAAACAAAACCCTTTAAAGGCTGTTCTTGGCAAAAGTACTTAAAGGCAGGGTAAGGACATTTCTCACACAAGACAAAATATGCAAGAGGCCGTGGTGCCTATCAACAAATATCTCTTGAACACCTATTTTGTGCCACAGACAGTGCCAAACACTAGGGAAACAATAATGAACAAGACAGACACAATCTCTGCCTGCCACGTCAATGCGGCAGGAAGCCATTCATAGCACAGACTAGAATGAAGGCAAATGAAAATCAAAGATTGGGGAACTATAAATCCGATTTAAACATTTTCAACATTTTTTAAAATAGAAGACATATAAATATGTAAATAATTTGAGGTCTGTAAAAGCTCAACAATTTTACCTTAGAATAAGGATAGTAAGCTCCAAATCTACTGTGAGACAATTTATTTTTTATTTTTTGTTTTTTTAAGATTGGCGCCTGAGCTAACAACTGTTGCCAATCTTCTTTTTTTTCCTCTGCTTTTTCTCCCCAAATCCCCCAAGTACATAGTTGTATATTTTAGTTGTGGGTGAGACAATTTATTTTTATGAATACTACTCATTGTCCTGTAACTAGGTAACAACTGCCAAGGAAATATCTCCAGGTCATTTTATTGCCCGGATTCCCAATACTCAGCACTATAATCAATCCTTAAATTATGAAGAAAAGATGGTTTTCTGAAATTGTCCATCCCTAATATAGTGACAATACACTTCAGAACTAACAGCTATATATTTCCAGATGAGCTTTTTAAATACGTCGCATCACTCAATTAGTGCACATTACTTAGACCTCTGAGATCATGCTCTAGCCCAGCACTGTCCGATAGAACTTTCTGTGATGATGGAAATGTTCTATCTCTGCAATGTCCAATTAAGTAGCCATTACCCACACGCAATTAAGGAGCACCTGAAATGTGTCTAGTATGACTGAGGAAATGAATTTCTAATTTTATTTAATTTTAATGAATTTAAATTTATAGCCACATGTGGATAGTGAACAGTGCAAATTTAGTCTTAAACTAAAGGTGATTCTGTGACAGCAGAAAAAACTTCTCTTCCTTTGGATTAATTTACTCCAAATTGAGAAATTATTTAAAAATTGGAAAAGTCAGAAAAATCTCTACCTTAACAAGACTGTGAATGAATAGCAAAATAAAGACTAGTATCTCATTTAAACAAAACTCAGGATTGCAATTTCACTCACTGACCTGGCTGAATTAAAAAACAAACAAGCAAACAAGAAACGCATATGTGATTGAAATATGTGTGACTGCTTTTAAAAATCAGTGCATATTATTAAAGGAAATAATCCAGTGTATACACTTAAATTAATCAACACTCTAAAAAGATTTTAAATGCCTCGTGTTTTGGTAATGATTGTTCACTCATTTATTTGACGCTCCAATGTGGCAGGCACTTTGCTTATAGGGGGATTATTATTCTCCTAACATACCACAGCAAAAATATCCCCCAGATAGTCATATTTAACCTGGCGCATTTGAAGTAACTTAATTTCCAGCAACTTCATGTATAATTACTCCATTTTTGAGTTAGGAAATAATACAACCAAATGATCACTCACTTTTTGGATTTGACTGCAAAACCAAAGTTCAAATATATTATTGCTTTAAAATGCATAGCAAATACCTCCAGAAAATGAAAATATTAACATATCTTTCCAACGACTGACTAATATATATTACAAGCACCTAAAATGATGTGCATGAACTTTTTGCAGAAGGCATTTTTGATTAAATTTATTTCCCTCAAATGGAATTTAACCTAAGACTTCCTAAGAAGCCATCAGGAAGATTTTGGTTAAAATAAAATTAGTCTTGCTTAGTTGTACGAAAAATTGATTTTAAACATGTATGTGAAAATCATTTCTGGATGTTTGGGGCTGGGAAAGTAATTCATTCTTTTATTGTTCCAGGTATTGAGATATGATTGACACATAACATTGTGCAAATTTAAGGTGTACAAAGTGTCGATTTGATGCATGATTACCACCATAGCGTTAACTAACACTTCCATCACATCACATAATTACCATTTCTTTTTTGTGGAGAGAACATTTAAGATCTACTCTGTTAACGACTTTTAAGTATATAACACAGTATTAACTATAGTCACCATGCTATACATTAGATCCCCAGAACTTTGACTTACATCTCTCTATTTTCCTCACCCGTCAGTAACCACCACTCTACTCTCCGTTTCTATGAATTCAGGTTTTTTAGATTCCACATATAAGTGAAATAATACAGTATTTGTCTTTCTCTGTCTGACTTATTTCACTTAGCGTAATGCCTTCAAGGTCCATCCATGTTGCAAATGGCAGGATTTCAGAAGGTAACTCATTCTTTCAATAAACATTTCCTATGGGCCCACTATGGCAGGCACCATGCTTGACACCAAAAATGTGACATTCTTCCTGACCATGAAACAAGTCCAAGTGGCACATCAAATTGCACACTGATGGAAACATTACCAGTTGCTTCACAGCTGTATCTGGATCAACTGATGGGTACTATTAATGTTAGTTATAGATTACTGAAATCTTTCTTTCTCTGACTTCCATACATATGTAAGCACAGCAAACAATATACCATACCATATTTTCATTCAATCTGCCAGACTGCCACACCATGTTTTGCTTTGGACCAGCTAGATTGTATATGTATAGATACACAGAACACACTATACACCAACGAAACCAGTTATACAGTAAATGAAGAACAAAGGCTCTGAAGTATTTATTGGTCACTCTGATTGGGCCTTGTTCTAAAAGTCACAATCAAGTAAGATTGTGATATCATCTAAGTAATTTTTTTTTAGGAAGATTAGCCCTCAGCTAAGATCCAGCACCAATTCTCCTCTTTTTCTTTTTCTTTTTTTTTTTTTTTGCTGAGGAAGATTGGCCCTGAGATAGCATTCATGCCCATCTTCTTCTACTTTATATGTGGGACACTTGCCACAGCATGGCTTGATAAGCAGTCCATAGGTCCGCACCCAGGATCTGAACCAGTAAACCCTGGGCTGCCAAAGTGGAGTGTGCGAACTTAACTGCTGTGCCACAGGGCTGGCCCCAATTTTTCAAACAATAAAAAAAAATTGTATACAAGGTATAAACCCAATTTTTTAATATAATATATCCACTTGCAAATGAAAGAAAATAAGGAATTCACCCAAGTCTCTAGTAAGATTGTTGGTGGTTTTTATTTTCTTATTTATATGTTTCCACATTTTCCAACATTTCTAAAATAACTCATTAAATTTATAATCAGTAAAAATTATATACATGTTAGTTACAATAAAAACTACTCTTTCAACTGTTCCCAAACTGGTGTCTAGTATAGGCCAGAGTAAGGCCTCACGTAGGGGAGTAAGTGTTGACTACAGGTGTGATTTTAGGGGGCTGGTGCCGAAGGCCCAGGGGCAACCCAATTAACTAATGACTGGAAGCTCTTTAAGAAGGGACAAAGACTTCCACTGTCTAAAGTTAAGGTTTAAAATGAACATTCCTGGCGGAAAGGGAAAATAGTAACACGTGTTCCCACCAGGATGGAAACTGAGAAAGGCGGCTTTTTCCAGCTCTAAGACCCGATGACTGGATAAATGCAGTATTGCCTTTTAGTGACTCCATAGAACATGTATGTTTAAACATTTAGTAATGAACATTTAGAGAGCTATTACTAAATACCATATGGTTTGAAAAGTAACGCTTTTTCAATATAAAAGTAGTACAATAGTCTTTGTAGAAACTCTGGAAAATTTGAAAAGGCAAAAGAATAAAATAAAAATCATCTATAATCCTATCACCCAGAAGTAATCACCATGAGCACCTTGGAACACAACTTTTTAGCAATTTATTCTAGGCATATGTATGTATCCTGCTTTTTCACTTAATGTTTTAGCCTGAGCATTTTCTGACGTCATTAAATATGCTTAGTAAATCTCATTCTAAAGACTGCCTAATATTACTAATGGCTTGAAAACATCAGCATTATTGTAAACAATATTATTGCATCTACCATGGACTTAACTTACCATAAGAACAGATTCAAAACGTACCTGGTATTTGAAAAAACTAGCCAAGGTGTTTTCTGAATTAATGACCTCTCCTGGGTCTAACCAACATCAGGATTTTGCCTCTAGAAATGATTTTGTTCCGCTCAAATCCCTAAAAACAACCGTCTTGTGCACAACAATAAATCACTCACGTAATTCCCAAACTAAATACAGTCTTAGGCTTGGAAAACTGCACCCCCTCAAGCATTGCAAGAGAGTAAAGCATGGCAGGCCCTCTAAGCCAGGCTCTGCCTGCTGTAGCCAAACGAGCCGGTCACAGCGGGCTTAAAGGAAACACTCAAGTAAAACAAAGAAAAAAGTAGTCTTAGCACAAACTTCAGCTTCTGAGTGAATTCATCTGTTCACCTTCCAAACTAAAAAAAAGAAAGATAATGTGATTTTTTCTGAAAAAGGCTTGATTGAGAAGCTACACAAAACAATTATATTTACAGCATGGCACGCATTTGCCAAGCAAGAGTTCTGAAAATTATTTTACTCAGCATACTAATCACAATTCCTTTGAAGTACAGGAGGGGAACATTCTATATAAAAATTTGCGATTTCAGTTTAAGAGGAAACTCCATTCCCAATTATCTTTGATGGTTTGGAGATCCTTTCCTTACCTGCAAGGCAGTTTAGGATCAGAAAGACCTTCCAAAACGCGAACACCATTGTGTCGAGGTTCCTTGAGCGCAGCCAAGGGCCAGTGGCTTGCTTGGGCTCGGCTGAGTCTCAAACTGGCTTCTTCAATCACACCGAGGTTTGCCAGGCTTATCTGCCGGCATCACCAAGCAAACAAGCCTCTTTGGGCTTACTTATTGGGTACAGACCTTTCTCAGAGCAGATTTGTGTTTCTTTGAAACACTTTTTATGGGGCGTGTTTCCTTGATATATTTGCTACTGTGTTAATAATAAACCCACATATTTAAATTCTTCAAGCTCTTTGTACACAGATTCTCTGAGATTTATTGTTTAAAAACCAATCTTATTAAAAAGTTATACTTGAGAAGAAAAAGATGTAGTTGGAAGAAAGCCTATGCAAATAAAAGCTGACAAAGCTAATTAATTTTAAATATTTCCATACAAGTCTTACAGCCTTGATTCACTAACCTCATTTTACAAATTAGGTTAATAAATTGGTAAGATTTTCTCAGGAGACAGGGTTCACAGGAAGGACACAGGGCTTATGAAGTGAAAAAGCACTGATTTCTATGTGAACAAACTCTGGACATCTCTCCCTCTTTTGAAGCCCCGGCAGTTCTCACTACCTGGCGGTAGAATGAATTGCGTGCTTATGTCTTCCAGCTTAGAAACTCCATAGCATTTTTTCACTAATCTAATTTTGCAAAATCAAGTGAGCGAATAAATGCTTTGAGACTTCCAATGGATGTCTGAGTTTTTGCAGAATTAGGTTACTGAATAGGTGGTATAGGGTTTCCTGGGAAAGGGGGTTCACTAGGAGGGTAGGGCAGGCTGCACGGGTAAGAAGCCTTTACGTGAACAGGAACTTTGAACAGAGTTCCTCTCATGCTCAAGTTACCCTGCGATACATAAGGGCCTCCTCTGGTTCTTCCCATGTCCAAGTACCCAGCTCCTCACTCTTGGCCTACTGTAGCAGCTTCCTAAATGGTCTCCCTGACTTCTTCCTCCTTCAGCCTTTGTACCAGCCACACGCCAATGTTCCAAACCCGATTAAGCATTTTCACTATCACTATTATGGACTCTTTCATCCAGTCCAAAGTCCTTAATCTGGATTCCCAGCCTTCCAAGATCTGGTCCTCACCTCATCTGAACTCCATCATGTTAAATCATCCGCTTGAAAAGTGCTGTCAAGATTTATTGCCTCAAAGTGTTCAGTCACATGAAATATGTGCAAGTTTCAGTGATACATTTCGTGAACTTTAATTTACAGGAAATATTTGACCCCATTTCACCTTAGCCAAGTCAATTTCCCACTGCTTCCCAGAAAGCCATTTTGCCTCCATCAGGCCTGATTCCTTCTCACAGCCTTCCCTGTCCATGCTCATGTCCGATGCTAAACCTTGGCTCCAGGCAACTTTCATCACTATTTAAAAATTTCTCCTCCCTCCTCTTGTTATCTAAGTATATTCTTAGCACAAATTGGTCATGCTGTCCTATGTGAAAATTTCAACAAAGCTATACATCACCTCTCTCTGGGCTCCCCTTTGGATAAATTCCCATTGTACTCAGAGCCAATACCCCACAGTTGGTGCTTGATCGCTCTCCAGTAGTTTCCTATTTATTAACTGGGTCTCCACTAAATTCAGTGACTGTGAGCCTCACCAGGGCAGGGAACAGGTCTTCTACAGGCAGTTCCCAACTTAAGAAAGGATGTGTCCCAAAATGCATTGGTAAGCCCATTAATTGGACCCAAGAATACACATTCCTGCCAAAACACTGCTATAAACAGAGGTCTCATTCCCAGACCCATGCAGTGCATAGTCTAACACTGGTTTGCATTCTGGGTGCTGAGCATATATAGGAGGGGAGGGAAAAAAGGAGCAGCAGGTGGCAGAGAAACGACATTGTTTTCCCTTCCCAAGACACGGGTTGAGCACAAGGCAACATTTTCTCCCCAAATAACCATTGCATGTCTTTGTTACCCACCTCCCTTTTTGCCCCCTCACTCATGACCCACTGGTCCCTTGTGTACCCAGGTTGCCCTAAGGGAGGGTCTTACTCCCCAGAATATCCTGTGCTCCAAAACTACTTTTTTCTTTCCAATCTATTCCTCCTGGAAACACACTTCCTCCTCCATATTAAGCAGATATCAGCTCCATGTTAGGAGGGAAAAATATCAATGCCATGAACATTCTCCAACCTATTTAGACTATTGAAAATAGAAGGCTTGTTTCCCCCCAGATAAATCTCTGGCCAGAAGTGTTAGGCAATGCAATGGAGAGAAATGGTCTGAGGGAGGAGGTTTTGCAGAGGAGGACAACTTGTAGGACCACAACAGCTCTTCTCAGCCTTGGTTCTGCCTTTACCTCTGTCTACCAAGTTTCCAAAAGACCCAAGGCTTTAATACTGGCCCCCCTAGAAGTAATATTGGCTTTTCCAGTGGTGGGGAGCTGGGATGGGAAAAGAAATTTCTAAGTCTGGTATTTGTAAGCCGGGGGCTTCCTGTGTTTCCTTCCATGCCCCATAGGTGACCGTGGTACAGTGACCATACAACTGATCATTAAAACGAGGTCACTTCTGAGAGTGAAAGGGCCCTAATTGCAATTACAAGGGACAGATGGTGTAAACCATAAGGGTCCCAGGCAAACTTAGACGTCTGGCCAGCTGCCCACAGGGGAGTGCTAAGCACAGAACAGGTGCTAAGTAAGACCTTGCTAATTAATTCAGTATGTTCCTGTTAGTTGGCTCTGAGATGGCTGGGGCAGAGGGTATGATTTAAGACTATTGCCAAAACCCATCGGCACCAGAATCTCTCGTACAAACACAACGTACTCTAGAACAGTTAAGCAAAATTGAGTAAAAAAATCTTCTGCTATTTGGGACCTAACTTGGACAGGTAGAATTCTATTAAAAAGAAACTCTAAGAGTTAATCTAAATTCTCTGCTGTGGACTAAGCTCTGATGTTATTGACTATTGCTCAAAAGAAATGGGTCATTAACTGGCACAAGAAATATTCTTAAATATCTTTCACATTTTCACAGGGCTTTATAATTTTGAAACTACTCTTCCATTTTGTTTTCACAATTGACAGTAAAATAAATAGGGCAGGTATTATCTGCATTCTGTACATGAGAAAACAGAGGCTCAGAAACGTTGTGTCTTTCCCAAGGCCACATAGCGCGCATCAGATGCTGTCCCTCCCGTCACACCACACAGTGGCACAGTGTGAATGTAACATCACAGACATACTACCACCTCCAGGATTATTCTTTGGGAACTTTCAGAAACCTTCAGTATCTGACTTGGCTCTCACTTTTTAACTTAAAAATTACAAAAGTAATACATTTTGATTGCAAAGGGATTTCAAAGAACAAAGAAGTATACAGAGAATAAAAAGAAGTCTCCATTCTCTCACCCACGTTTAATCCCACACCATGCTCACAAGCAATAGAAGTTTCACATTTTTCTCAGACCTTCTATAAATTTATACACACACAGAAGGTTACCTTTTTGACATAAAGGTAATCATAACATACGTATTGTTCTATAATTTGCTTTTTTCCCCTTGAAAAAGCATTTTTACTATCTCTTTATGTCACCACGTGTACAACTACATCTATAGATTTGCCTTATCCATTTTAAGGCCGCGTGGTATTTCATAGTATGAATGTACAAGTTGTTTAACCATTGTCCCATTGGTGAATTCTTAGGTCGTTCCGGTTTTCCCTACTATAAACAATAGTGCAATGAACATCTTTTTGCCTATATCTCTGACCACTTATGTGATTATTTCTGCAGATTAGGTACCGAGAAATGGAATTGCTGGATCAAAGGGTATGAACATTTTAAGTTTTGGGAGATTATGAAAAATTGTCCACCGGAAATTCTTTACAAATCTCCACTTCCCTTAAGGGTGTATGAGAGTGCTTGCTTCTCCACAGGCAGCCTTGTCAACAATGCAAATTATCAGTCTTTTATTTTTACCAGTATCATGGGTGAAAACTGGTATTGCATTGTTGTTTTAATTTGTATTTCTCTAATGAGGTCAAGCCTGTTTTCATAGGTTTACTGGCCTAATTGGCGTTCCTTTCCCTGTGAATCGCCTGTTTACGGCCTTAGACTGTTTTTCTACTGAGTTATCTTTTAATATTGTAGAAGTACTCTTTTCAGCTTATGAATCTTAACCTGAGTTTGGTATACACATTATAAATATTTTCTTCCTGTTCATCACTTTTTAAAAAAATTTTCTTTTATGCTAAAGAAGTTTGCTTTTTGTTGTAGTTAAATCTAGCAATTTTTTTCTTTGCAGCTTCTGAGTTTCCTGTCTTACTTAAGAAAGCTTTCCCCAATCCAAGACTATAGAAATATTATTATATATTATCATGTAATATATAATCTTAATATACATAATATTGTGGTTTTTTTCTAATGCTTCTATGATTTTGTCCCAAATTTCAGGTATGGCAATTCTGTCCTTTCAGTCGCTCAGGACAAAAGCCCTTGTGTCCTCCTTGACTGCTCTCCTTCTCTCCTACTACATCTAATTCATCAGGAAATTCCTTTGGGTCCGTGTTCAAAATATACCCAGACTCTGACTCCTTTCCCCACCTTCGCTGCTGCCACCCTGGTTTGAGCCCCCAGCATCAATTGCCTGGCTCACTGCAATAGCCTCCTAACTGGTCTTCCTACCTCCCCCACATCCCCTTACAGTCGATTCTCATCACAGCAGCTGGAATGGTCCTTTTATGTGTAGTCAGATCACGTCTCACTCTCTCAAGATCCTCCAATAGTTCCCAATTTCTCTCAGAGTAAAAGTCAAAGTCTTTAAATAGCTTAGAAAACCCTAAAACCTGCCTCACCCACTCCAGCACCTCTCTGACCTCATCTCCTACCATTCTTCCCCCTCTCACTCTGCTCCAGCCACACCTCTCTTCTTGTTGACCCTTGAACTAGCCAGGGACACTCCTCCTTTCTGGGCATTTGCACTGGAAGTTGCCTCTGTCTGTGACACTTTAACCCCAGATTTCAGCAGGGCCAACTCCCTCATCTTCTTCAAGTCTTGGCTCAAATGCCGGTTTTCAATGCCGCTCTTGTTCACGCGATTTAAAACTGCAGCTTTCGCTACTCCAGCCCTCCCAATCCCCCCATCTTCTCCTTTTTTGTAACACTCATTACCTTCTAACATACTCTACAGATTACTTATGTTTACTTTTCCACCCAGTTAGAATGCAAGTTTCAAGAGGGCAGGGATTTCTGTCTGTTTTATTCATTATTTATTCTGGGAACCTAGAACAGTGCCTTACACATAGCAGGTACTCAATAAATATTTGCTAAATGAATGAATTTCTGAATCTGGATTTAATCCATTTGAAATTTATTTTTGTGTATTGTGTGAGATAGGGTGAGATGTTTCTTAAATGTCTTAATATCCTAAATAGGAGCAAATCATTACCCTTTGAGGGAATTTGTTCTTTGGAAAAAGCTTGGCCATTCGAAGCTAATTCTAATGAATAAGGTAGGCTATCAAGTTCAGTAATGCTGTTTTTTGGTCAAGAAATGAGGCATCACTATGCAATAAGCCTGTCTTTGTGTGGCTTTGGAGCTGGCTCAGAAATCAGTCTTGGGTTTCCAAAAGACAGACCAAGGCCATTTTTATGGCACCATTATGAGAGAGACAGACGGAGACAGAGAGACCTGGGAGTAAAGCTTCTCATACATATTTTTTGATTGTTGAAGTAGTCAGAATTTATTGAGTAAATCAGAATCTATTGGGCTTATACATATTTTATGGTTTTGTATGACGGTTTTAAATTTTGAAATACATAAAGAAGGGTACAATCTAGTCAGTGCTTAGAGTCTAAAGATTTTAATTCATTCCTGTTGAAATGGATCCATAGAAGGTGTTTCAAAAATTCCTTGTGCAATCACAGCACCACCGAAGCTTCATTCCCCTTACCAACTGCCTGCCAGGCATCTCCACTTATATGCCCCACTGGCGCTTCAAACATGGCCTTCCGCATGTCATCCGCTCTCTCCAAACCACTTCCCAGCCACTATTGCTGGTGCCTCTATTGTAACTCTTCATTAGGGTATTCCTCAATTCCTACTTTTGTTCACCCCACCATTCCACCAGTACCAAATCGTACTGAGAACTTCTCTTCAGTCCATCTTCTCTTTTACATCTCCTGCCATATGCTGGTTCAGTCCCTGTTAGCTCTCATTTAGATGGTTGCCGTAGCTTCCTAGCCCATCTCCTGGCCTCCAATTTTCCTCCCTCTCAAATCCATCCTTTATAATCTTGCTAGATAAGTTTAACTAATGTCCAATCTAATCATGCTCAAAAATCTTCCATGACTCCCCATCACCTTTTTGCCTAGACATAAGCGTTTTTATCTGGCATTTAATAGGTACCCAACCTAACTTTCCTGTCTATTTTCTGCCATTTGTGACACCAAAGAATGTCAGAGTTGGCCAAAGTCTTACAAGTGGTCTCCAAACAAAACTAAATACTCTCTGTTCCCTGAACATATGCCTCACTTTTCCACCTCTGTGCCTTTACAAGGCTATTTTCTCCTCCTAGATCACCTATGCCACCAAATCTAATTGTCAAAAACCTACTCAACCTGTGAGCCTTATCACAAATGCTAACTTCCCAATAGATTGTCTCCTGATTCCCACATGATGTGATCTCACTTTTACAGCATTAGTTAATACCTCTTGCACGGCACTTAGAGGATAGCAGAGCTATTTATGTACTAGCCCTCTTCATGCCTCTAAGAATGCAAGCTCCTAAGGAGGGTAAGGACCAGGTTTAGGTGATTTTACACACACACACACACTGAGCTTGTTACGGGCCAGACATTGTGCTAAGCGCTTTACATGCATTATCTCACTTAATCCTCTTCACAGCCTTATGAGTTAGGTAGTATTATTATCTCCATTTTATAGGTGAAGGAACAGAAACACAGGGACATTAAGAAATTTGCAAAAATCTCATTTATAGCAACAGGTAGACTCAGGACTCATTCTCACCGTTCTCAACTGACCTCAAATATTCCTGTTATATAACCCACGTCCTACTTCATATACACAGTTAGGTAATTTTCTTTTCTCTTCAGTGGGCAGTACCTATTGGCTTCTGCTCCCCTTCCCTGTCCTTTCTGGCACACATCTAGTGAGCAGCCATTTTTATCTTCACTTACCAGTTCCCTGTTGTGAAATGGCTACAAGTCATCCTCCTCACAAGTAAGGCCATTGTTGGTCAAAGCCTCAGTCTCTGCTAACCACCTTATTGCTAAAACTGAGACTCAGAAAGAATTTTTCCAAAGATCGCATAAATGCCACAGTCGGGACCTCAGCCCTAGTCAGCTGGCTCTGGGAAATGTGCTCTTAACTTATGGTATACTGTGACTTCAAGGACCTGGCCTAGTAGTGTTTGGTGAATCCACTTTTTCAAGTTCATGGTATGTCAAAGTGACTATTTGAAAGGGTAGAACTCATTTGGATGTGCATGATCTGATATATTTGCTGAAAAACAAACCTAGAATAATATTATCATCATCAACAACAACAAACTTTCTTATTCCAGGTTAACACTGAGTTGCTTTGAAAACAATAAAAAGAAGTAGCACATAATTCTACAGTTCTCCAAACTAAGAGGCTGGAAGACCCAGACTAGGGACTCTAGACAGGGAAACTCTCAAGTCAATTCTGTGATGGTGTTACGCAGTGAAAGGGTCCCCCTTCTCCCTCCCGTCTCAGTGTGTAAGCACAGGAACTTCTCTCAGCTATCAACCTGGTGTGAACACAGGGTCCCTAAATGTGCTCTCTGTACTCCTTACTGGGAGTCCTCCAGAGAACTACCAGAAGTGGCTCTCAGTAAGGCTGTGCAGCAAAGGCAACAGTAAATTTAGGGAGGGCCAAGTTCCTATCATCTTAAATTTGGGAAATCTTTGTTTCCTGTCCTGAAGGGAAGAATCATGCAGAAAGTTCTCTTTCAGCAAGTCGTGCTTTTACAATAAGTATGAGTCAACTTCTGTCGAGTAGCCTGGGATTGCTTACCTAGCGATAGTAGGGAGGATGGAAAGGGTTAGTACCAGGAACTCTATGTTAACCGATAGTGTGACTCAACCTGCTGTGTACATTAAAGTGTTTGGGGAAGCCTACTCCTAGGTAATTTGTGTTGACGCACTGTACAAACACATGTCATAGACTCTGCTTTGAAAAAAATCACATGTATGTGAAGGCACAAGCATGCGCGTGTGTGTGCGCGCACACACACACACACACACACCTGTTCAACCCAAGGAGGTCCTATACCCTGCAAATTCTTCCAATCAGGAGAGATCAAGCTTGATTTGAACAAAGAAAAATCACATTCTAATTGTATAATGGCAGGGTCCTGTTGCTGTTTTTGTTTTAGCCAGTCCTATTCAACACTTCCTAAAACTGCCATACCTGAGTGAAGTTAACCCTAAAAACCAGAGATCCTTTGGAGCCAAGAGATTGAAAACTTTCATAGCTGCCCAAGCTGATTAATGGTACCTCTGACAATAGTAATAAGAGTTGCCAAATGCTGAAGGCTTACTAGATGACAATCGGGCCCTGGGTTAAGCATTTTATATGCATTATGTCTTACAATAATCCTATGAAAGATGTATTAGAGATAGTCCTCATTTCACAGATGAGGAAAATGAAGTTCAAAGGGTAAAATGAGTTTTCGTTGGTCACGGAGTTTGTAAGTGGCAGAGCCAGAGCTTGGGCCCAAGTGTGACTGCTCCAAAGCCATGCCCTTGCCGATTATGTGATGTGACCTCCCAGCACCGAACAAGGGACAGTAGAATACACAGTCAACACAGCCCCTGCTTGCCTGGCGCAAACTCTTGCTGGAAAGACAAGACAAACACACCCAAACAGGGATTAATACTAAGAAGTATGTGATTATGAAAGGCTGCATGATGCAACACAGAAAACAAATAAATACAAGCACAGAAAGGGGAATGTGGGCCATCGCAAAGGACGGCTGTGAGCCCCCGAGTCTTCATTACAGAATGAGTTCCATGGTCTCCACTGGGTAGGAGAGAGGGATTTGGGGAGGATTTGAGAATGCTTTTGGAAGGTAAAGATATAGAATGAACGATGAAAAGAGAGAGGTAGCATTTCAGAGAGCAAGAATGACAACAAAGCAAAGAAGCCAGGTTGCTTTACGGAAGGGCTGGAAAGAAATCAGTATTTGGAATATTGGAAAAAAAGTTGTAAGATGGAGGCCAGCATGAAGGGGCTCACAAAGAAGACAGACAACAAAAGCAGGAGAAAATGGCAAAGGTGTCAGATTCTGCGGGATTTTGCTTAAGGCAGAGGAAGCAAATGAAAGTCCCGTTTTCGTGTTTGCTTGTCTGCTTGCTTTTTGTCCTGCACAGTGTTTTCTTCTTGCTCTTTTTCGTTTGCTCGTTTGCTAGTTTTAATGAGGCAGCATAGCATAGTGACAAAGAACAGGGACTCTAGAGTCAGGCAACTTGGCTTTAAATCCGGTCTCTGCCACTTGCCAGCTGAGGTACCATGGGCAAGTTACTTAATTTCTTTGTGCCTCATTTAAAATCATCCATAAAATAGGGTCAAAGAAGACCCACCTCATGAGATTGTTATTGTTATAAGAATTATACAGGTTAATAATTGCAAGGTGCCTGCACATAGTAAGTGCTGTAGACATGCTTGTTGTATAAATACAAATGTAACTCCTTATCGACATTGAAACGTGGGAAATTTCTAAAGTCATTGTGTAAAGATCTTTCTCTTACAAACAACTGGCAGATGGGGCCATCCAGGCAAATTGCAGCATTGCAACAATCAAGGAGATGTGAGGAGCAGCTGCTGCCTTCAGATGGGGCTTGTACCCTCCAGATCTCACAGCCCCCACTACCCCCAGCTGCCTGCAACTGGCCCACTTCATGTGCTCTTGTGACTCCTGGTTTAAAGTGAAAGGGACATCCTGGTTCCTAATACGGTCCTACATTTACAAACAGAGCTCGTAAAGGAAGAGATTTGGGCCAGGAATCCAGGCCCGGCTGAGCTCACAGGATGCTCTAACCCTTAGAATCTAAGGGAAGTATGTGACCTCCTCCCCCAGCTGGGGTCCCTCCTTGGCCCTAGGTGTTGGACCACTGGGCTGCGCCAGAACCCCCGTACCCAAGGCCTCCTCCACTGCTTCAAGTCCTCCTGCCCAGTTCAGCACTTCCGATGGGAAGGGGAACTTAGGGTTCCCATAACCCTTTGCAGCAGCAACTCTGGGGAAGCACAGAGCTGAGATCAGCAAAGCAGGGATGCACAGGCGTCCCCTGAATTACTAGGCTTTAACCAAATTGTCCTCCTCCTCATGCTCCTCTAGGGGATTAAACTGTGCATCAAGGTTGAAAATTCCACAGCTAAGGAAGAATTCACACAGCAGTTAGCCCCAAACCAAGCTACAAGGTCGACCAAGTTTTTCTTCAGAGCTACCATCCCAGGCAGTGAGCTTCCTAGTGGTCCCTGGCTCTTCATGCTCTGGGGCTGCTCAGGGTCACTCAGTAGTGATCCTGGCCTGAGCCTCCCCTGGTGGTTTTCTGACAGTCTCAGAGCCTGTGTCTCTCCCTCAGAGAAGATGGCTTTTCTTTCTGCGCTTCAGGAGGATGATTGAGTCTTGCTTGGGCAGGGTGAGTGTGCAGGCCCGCTGGCTCCTAGGTGTCACCCCTAGAGATGGCCTCCTAACCTTTGCTTGTGAGGAATGATTAATGGCGGGAATGTCAGGGCATGCAGGAGAGAAGCAGCTGTGGGAGGAGACATTTGGGAAAAGAGACCTTGGGTCTTCCGTCAAACCCCGCCACCACCATTGCTTTTGAAGAAGCAGCACAGCTGTGCTTACAGCTGGGTGCAGCGACATGAAGAGGGCTACAGAAAGCCCACTTCCAGGGTTGGAAATCAGGTGGCCCACCACACAGAAAAGTCGAAACACAGACGTGACGTGACACCACTAGAACATAGAGTCCACATCCTCCATTTCACAGAGTACCGAACTTGCCTTGGGTCTCACGACTCATTGTAGCAGTGGAGCAGGGAGTAGAACATAGGTCTCCTCACATTTTTGGTATAACTTCCTGGGAGAGGAAAAGGTGCAGAGGTGGGAAACTTGAGACTTATTCTAAACAGCAGCGTATCTGATGAATAACAGTTCTGGAGCCCTTTCCAACTGGGCGGAGGTGCACAGCCTGGTCCCAGCCCCAACCAGCAGGAAATAACTTTGGCCAATCTCCACCAGTTCATGACCCTCCCAAGGCAAACAGTGCCTGGTCTCAGGTGGGACCTGCATCTGGGAGCCTTGTGGTAAAGACTCTGGGTAGACAGAGCACTTAGAGAAGCACATATCTGTGGGGAAAGCTGTTTTGACCTATGCACATCTCCCTGGCACTACCACCACACATCCCAGCAAGGCTGAAATTCCTTATTTCACTATTCAGCTAGGTTTTAGGTTCAACGGGTGGTTGAGGTGGGTGATGATAACATAGTCTGGCTCTCTGTTGCCTCTCTGACCTCATCTCCCACCACTCTCTTACAGAGCAGTGAGAGTACTCCTCTGTAGCCACTCTGGCCTCCTTGCTATTCTGCAAACACGCCAATCATGCTCCCACCCCAGGGCTTTTGCACTTGCTGTTCCTTCTGCCTGGTATATTCTCCTCCATCTATCTCTATGGTTTGCTCCCATCCTTCCCACAAATCTTTGCTCAAATGTCACCTTCCCAGAGATTCCCTTCTCCAATTACCCTATCTGAAAGTGCACCTCTCACCCTCTAAGCCCTTACCCTACTTTTATTTTCTCCTCATAGCATTTATCACCATCTTACATTATATTATATACATGATATATACACAATATATGAGATATGTGAAGGCAGGGACTTTCTCTGGCATGTTCATTCCTGTATCTCCATCACCTAGAACAGTTCTCTGGCACATGATAGGTGCTCAATAAATATTTGCTTGGTAAATAGATGAGTGGATTGAGAAAGTGACTTCTATATTTTTCTTGGTACATGTTTACATATACCAAGTGACATTGTAAACATATTCATTCCATTTATTCATTTATCAAACAAATATTTATTGCATGTCTTTATGTCCCAGGCATAGTATACTCAGACTAGTGGAAAAGAAAGATGATTAGACAGGGAATGGTAGTACAGTGCAGCAAGTATTACCCAGCCTTTTTGGAAGCACAGGGAAGGAGTTGGTGAAGGCTTCTCAAAGGAGATGATGGCTCTTGAAGAATAGGAGGTGTTGGTCAGGAGAAGAAAATGGAAGTGGGGATATGGAGAAAGGCACCTCAACAACACATGCACAAGCATAGAGGCTCATCTGGGCAACAACTTTACCGTGTTGGGCCACAGAGTGGCAGGGAAGAAGACATAGGGGGAGAAACAAGGCTGGAGATGAAGCAGAGGCGCTGGCCGGAGGGCCTTGCCTGCTGCACTAAGTACAGATTTAGACCTTTAAATCAGAGGAGACAAACTCATTAAACACGGAGAGAACCAGCCTACAGAAGTGTATTGTTTGACCTATAAATTTATTCTTTTAAACTTACTGTTCAGTACTTTAAAAATTAAAATGTTTCACATAAAAATCCAGAATTTTAGCTTTTCTTGAAATATCAGAGTATCGCACCTGACTAGCCCACATGACTATGACTGCCAGCATCTGAGCAGGAGTTGTCCCCATTAAACAGGGCTTTTGCTCTCCAATTTGTCAGTATCCACCCAGACTGCTTCATTGATTATGTTATGGCTGATCCCCAACCCCCAGTATGGCCAGGAATTGGCGAGGCTTGGGGTTTGAGTCTTTGTCCTCAAAACCCACACTCTTACCCAGTATAGGATTAATGCCTGGCACAAAGAAGGCCCTCTATACTCTATTTGAAGAATAAAGAAATCCATACCGTTGTCTCCTACTGGAAGGTCTTGCTCTCTGTCTCTGCCCAGGCAGATCTTGGCCCAGCTCAGATACAGCTTCCTCCATGGAGCCTTCCCTGATTTCATGCTCCCCACCCAATGGATGTGACCTCTCCTGTGACTACGGGGTAGAGAATATTAAGGCAACAAGACTGGGGTGCAGAGGAGTATTGGGGGAGAGCACTAGAGCTGGGCTGTAAGTGGAGGGAAAAATCCAAGATTTGAACTCGAGAATTTGTGTACCTGAGTGAAGAGTGCATAAATCATGGAAGCTGAAAGACAACTGTGAAAGAATTAAAACAAACTCTAGTTTTTCCTTGCTTGAAATGTTGTTTCCTTTCTTTTTGCTTCTTCTTATTATTTTCTTTCTTTTTTTCCTTTTCTAGCTCTCCGTCCCCTGCATCTTAACAGGCATGAGACAGTTAACAGACAACCCACAGGCTTACAAAGACAGCTTTCAGAAGAACTGGTCTGAAAGCAGCCAAAACGAGATTGCACCAACAATCCCAAGAGAGTCATAAATAAACCAGAACAATCTCCAACCATTCCAACTGCAAGTTGAGTGGCACTAACAGATTAGGAAAACTGCAAGTTGGGACAAGACCACAGTCCTACACCCCTCTCTTCTTATTGTCCCATAAAAACCCCAATTCTGCTTCAGCTCAGGGTGTTACTTGATGTTGAGGTGCTCCCAGATGCACATCAACTGAATAAACCCTGCATCTTCTATTCGAGTCACTTTAACTATTTTTGCCTTTGACAGTCTAGTGCTATGACTTGGACCAGGTCCAAATAAGCCCTCGAGCCTACTGAGATTTCAGATAAGGACAGAACAAGCCAACGAAGCTCTTCCTCCTTTCTTGTAGGCCTCTATTGGGTGAAATGGTAAGTCCTGTTCCCACTCACGTGCTCCAGTTCTTTGTTTTAGCACACAAGTTGCAGGCTTTGACTCTTTGAAAGAGTTAACCTATTTTCTGACTGAAGTCAGTGACTCTATTTTCTTTTTGTCTTTGGGGTTCTCTGTCCTTTCAGGTTCTCTGGAAGCAGAGAATGAGGTGATCCTAAGGTAGAACAGGGCCTTTGTCTCTTCTTCTATGCTGGATCTCTTTTATTACCAGCTAGGTGGAGTGACTTTGAGGAGGACATTTTTAACTGCAGTGGTCCATTTGGGACTCTTGGGACACATCGAGACTCATGCGTTTGAACAAAAAGGAAATAAGATGGCTAACTAACAATGAATGGCTTTCTTTAACTGGTAAAGAGAAGCTGAGAACAGATACAGTTCAGAAAGATTCTAATCTGCTGTGTCCTGTCTTAAAACAACCTCAGCCTTCTCCCTCCCCAAAGACCTCCTCCTTTCTAACTCTGTCTACCCCATATAACCCGATTCCCTCCTGGCCTTTCTCCTTGCCTGCTCTCCGTCCTCTGCTCTGCCCTCTTTCTCCTCCTCTTTCCCTTTCTCAGTTCCCTCTCACCTTTAGGTCCCTACCTTCACAAATCTCCAGATATGCAAGAGCCATAGATAGGAGAAAGTCTCTTCTAGGCAATCCTTGAAGGTTTCCCCTCTTCCATTGACCAAGGAATAATCCAAACCTGTCAACAAGGGCACGATGAATCTGTCTCTAATTGTAGGGACTGATTAGAAACTACTTTTAAATAATACCCAGGGTTGGGCATTAATGCTAACATACCAAGAACAATCTGCATGTTCTTTGCTAATGACCTTAAGTCTGAACTATCAGAAGCTATTTAGAAGCATAAAAGAGGCTGGCAGACCACACCCATTCATGAATTATAACACTTTGAGTCCGGCACTTTTCAATTCAGCATTTTGTGGAGAGCATAATAAATAAAGAGAAAACCACATACCACAGTTTTATGGAATTAAAATTTAAAGAGCTTGAGGGAAATCAAAGGCCCTCCACACAGTAGACAACATTGATACTTGCAGACATTGCAGAGAAAATTACACTGGGCCTGCAATTGTCCTTCTTTGGTCAGGAAACAAGACACTCAACTAGGGTTGCCAGATTTGGCAAATAAGAATACAGGAAATTTTGAATTTAAGATAAAAAATGAATACTATCTTAGCATAAGTACATCTCATGAAGTATCTGACACTATTGACACTGACACTAAAAAATGACTCGTTGCCTCAACAACAAAAAAAAACAACAATCCAATTAGAAAATGGGCAAAAGATCTGAAGAGAGATTTCTCCAAAGAACATATACAGATGGCTAACAGGCATGTGAAAAGATGCTCAACATCGTTAGCTATCAGGGAAATGAAAATCAAAACTACAATGAGGTATCACTTCACTCTGGTCAGAATGGCTACAATTAACAAGACAGGAAACGACAAATGTTGGAGAGGATGTGGAGAGAAGGGAACCCTTGTTCACTGCTGGTGGGAATGCACACTGGTGCAACCACTATGGAGTATCCTCAGAAAATTAAGGATAGCCCTACCATATGATCCATCTATCCCACCGCTGGGTATTTATCCAAAGAACTTGAAAAGACAAAGGCATAAAGATGCTTGCACACCTGTGTTCATTGCAGCATTATACACAATAGCCAAGACTTGGAAGCAACCTAGGTGCCCATCAAGGGACGAATGGATAAAGAAGATATGGTATTTATACATAATGGAATACTACTCAGCCATAAGAAATGATGAAATCTGGCCATTTGTGACAACATGGATGGACCTTGAGGGTATTATTGTGAGTGAAATAAGTCAGAGGGAGAAAGTCAAATACCATATGATCTCACTCATAAGTAGAAGACAAAAACAATGACAAACAAACACATAGCAATGGAGATTGGATTGGTGGTTACTATAGGGGAAGGAGGGAGGTGGGAGGACAAAAGGAGTGATTAGGCTCAGATGTGAGGGGATGGACTATAATTAGTTTTCCGGTGGTGAACATGATGTAATCTACACAGAATTCGAAATATGTTAGGATGTACATCCAAAAATAAATAAATAAATAAAAATAAAATAAAATAAAAATGATTCATTGCTTATCTGACATTCAAATTTAACTAGACTTCCTGCATTTTATCTGGCAACCCTACACAGGTTGCTCCCTCAGAAACAAAGTGATTCCCCTTCTCCAAGGAAGGCATCCTACAGTATCCCCAATTGCCTTAGGATCAGCAAGAAGAAATAATTTTACTTATTCATAAATGTCATTCAATCTTGTTTTTAGTAGACACTGGAGCCAAACTCTCTACCATTAATTCCTTCTAATTTCCTACCACCTTCTCTTGTGATAATAAAAAATCTCAGTAATAGGACTTACCAACTGAACATATTCTTTCTCTATTCTAACCCTTTGACTATCTCTTTGGGAGCCTTAACTTCTCAACATACCTTTCTCTTCAGTCTTTCCACCCTCCCTAACCTATTCAGACAGGACCTTTTGGCTCAATGGGCTACTATTAGGTGTATACTCAAAGAACTTTTTCATGATCTCTGAGACTCTGATAACCCAGTATGCCATCTTATGGTGCCTTACCTTGACTACCTGAGTAGTATCTGAGGACTACTCCTGAGTCCTCCATTCACTTTCTCCTTAAAATTACCTCAGTTTTCTGATTTAATTTCTTCAGTACCCAATATTCTCTGGGCCCCCTCATCTACAGACATGGGAAAAATAAAGGACATAGAACACTTACAACTCAATGTTGACCCACAATGCCTCTGCCTAAATTGGCCAGTATCCCTTAAAACCCGAAGCACTAGGGGCAGTATGACCCATTGTGGCAGATTTCATAGTTAAAAGCTTAATCATTTCTCATATTAGTGCTTGCAACACTACTATTCATCCAGTAAAAACAGCCTAATGGACATACGTACTACTTTGTATAAGACATAAGGGCTATATATCACATAGTATGCTCACATTTCCCTGTGGTGCCCAACCCAAACACTACCCTGGTTTCTATACCTCCAAATCCAATACACTTCACAGTAGTAGATGTCTGTTCGACCTCCTTCTTCTTCCCTTGTATCCTGATTTCCAGTACCTTTTCACTTTAACATGGGGAAACAACAATACATCTGGACTGTAATGCCCCAAGGCCTCAGTGAAGCCCCTTCATACTTATCTCAGGTTCTCAATCATAGTATCCCAGACTTATTTCTTTGTTCCTCTACCTTGGTCCAATATGTAGGTGAGTTGCTTTTATATTCACCGGATCTAACCTCTTCCAAAGAGGGCTCTCTTTATCTCTTGGAAACCTTGACTATAAAAGGACATACAGTCTATAAGGATAAATTACAGTTTTGTTAGACTTAGATTGACTATCTAAACTATGACATACCATGGGGAGGCAAATCTCTCTGAGCAAATAGAAGTATAGCCATTCAAAATTGCCCTCACCCTATTACCAAAAGACAACTTAGCAGATTTAGAGCATTTAGAGGATATTGCAGCTGGTGCCAGTTTTTCTAAATTAGCTGCCATCTTCTATGACATGACTAAAATGGCATCCCTGAACCTCTGCCTTCGGAGATCACTACAGAGTTAGTCTTTGACCAACTCCAGGCTACTATCTACAACCTTACCATTCTGGGTCATCCTTAAATTATACTGTCTTTTTTTTCCTGTTTATACAGTTCTTGATGTTTTATCTCAGAAACATAATGGAAATCAGAGACTCGTTGGGTATTACAATCTTTCTCTCTACCCAGTAGCTAAACATATTCCTCTTGTCTAAGGGCAGTAGCTGCAGCTGCATTTAATCTCAAGGTCACTTTTCCACCTAATGGCACCTCATGCAGTTCAAACTCTTCTCACCAAAAGCACCCAACATTTCTCTGCTTTCAGACTCAGCTCCTATGAACTGCTGCTTTTGTCTTCAGCTCACATTACCACCTATAAGAACCATAATCTTTTTTAAAATTGAGATATAATTCATATATCATAAAATTCATCCTTTTACATCGCACAATGTAGTGGGTTTTAGTATATTCACAAAGTTATGCAACCATCACCACTAATTCCAAAAGATTTTCATCATCCCAAAAAAGCGAAGCCACACCCATTAGCAGTCACTTCATAATCCCTTTTCTCCTCAGCCATGGGCAACCAGTAATCTATCTTCTGTCTCTATGATTTGCGTATTCTGGACCGTTCAACAGAATCATACAATATGTGGCCTTTTTGTCTGGCTTCTTTCACTTAGCATGTTTTAAGGGTCATCCATGCTGTAGCATGCACCAGTACTTCATTACTTTTTCTTGCCAAAATAATATTCCATTGTACACAAGTACCACATTTTGTTTATCCATTCATCAGTTGATTGACATTTAGGTTGTTTACGCTTTTTGGCTATTATGAATAATGTTACTATGAACACTCATGCACAAGTTTTGGTCTGGGTATATATTTTTAATTCTCCTGGGTGTATGCCTAGGAGTGGAATTGCTGGATCATATGGTAACTCTATGTTTAACCTTTTGAGGAACTACCAAACTGTTCCACAGTGACTGTGCCATTTTACATTCCCACTATCAATATATGGGGATTCCATCTCCCGCATCCTCACAACAATTGTCATTGTCTTTCTTATTTTATTTTATTTTTTTTTGCTTTTATGGTGAGGAAGATTAGCCTGAGCTAACATCTGTTGCCAATTGTCCTCTTTTTGCATGAGGAAGATTGTCACTGAACTAACATCCAGGCCAATCTTCCTCTATTTTGTATGTGGGACACCACCACAGCATGGTTTAATGAGCAGTGTGTAGGACTGTGCCTGGGATCCAAACCCATGAACCCCAGGCTGCTGAAGTGGAGTGCATGAACTTAACCAGTACGCCACCAGGCCAGCCCATGTCTTTTTTGATTATAGCTGTCCTTGTGAGTATGAAACAGTATCTCAATGTGGTTTTGATTTACATTTCCCTAATGATTAATGCTGTTGAGTGCCTGTTCATGCATATATTGGCCATTTGTATATCTTGGTGTCATATTTTAATCCATTTATCTTATTCCCTCTTCCAGAGAAAGGAGAATCTCATGATTGTTTCACTTTAACCTAAGAACTTTACCTGTCTCTCTCTTATCTCTTTGAAGCATCTCTATAAACCCAAACAGAATTCTTTGTAGACAAGGCATATCTTGAGGCTGAACAAGTACATTTTCAAGTTGGGTATGCTGTCACTACTTCCCAAGAGCTTATTGAATACAATTCCCTTCCTGAAGTCAAGTTAGCATAACTAGCCGAACTTGTAGAATTGACTCAAGCCTACCAGCTAGCAAGAAATGAAAGGGCTAACATAAACAGAAAGCAGATATGCCTTTGGTGTGGTTTATTATTTTGGTATGCTATAGAAACAGTAGAATTTCCTAATAACTGCTGGTACTTCCAATAAGCAGTGTGAGCACATTCAAGCTTTGCTAGATGCCTTGCTCCTCTCTAAGGAAATGGCTGTAATTAAAGTTGAAGCTCATACTAAGGAACAAACCCATGAGGCAAAACGATACTTTGCTGACCAGTATGCTAAACAGGGTACTTTCACCCAAGTTGAATTGGTTCGACAAATTAAAGACAATCTGGTTACTCCAGATTACTTCTATGAAACCTTGAGCAAACTGCAAGTAAAGCCTCAGACTCTGAAAAAAAGATACTGAGAGAAATCTGGGTGTTCTCTCCATCAAATGGGCTATGGAGACACCAAGACTGTCCCTTGATATCTCCAGTCTCTCTGAAATGAAGCTTGATGGAAAATTTGCAGGCTATGACCCATCATAGTAAACAAACTTGAAAACAACTCTTGGATAAAATTGTTGAGAAAAATTTAATTAGATAGTAGCTGAAGTCTCCAGTGGATGTTCTATCTGTCAGATCCATAACCCTGAAAAAAACTCTGAAGATGAGACATGGGTAAGAACCCCAGCCTTGGGAACCCTTTGAACATTTACAAATAAACTTTGTACAACTCCCTATATCACAAGTATTTGAATATGTACTTACTATTGTCTGCCTTCACTCTGGAGAGCTAGAAGTTTTTCCCGATCCTGCATTGTCAGAGTTTAGAGTGTTAATTGTGATCCCCAGGGCAACTACTAAGAGATATAACTCAAAATATATATTAAAAGAAATAAGTAGGAAATTAAAATGGTACACTAGACTTAACAGACATCTAGAGAACACTCCACCCAACAACAGCAGAATAAACATTCTTCTCAAATGCACATGGAACATTTTCCAGGATAGACCATATATTAGACCACAAAGCAAGTTTCAACAGATTGTTAAAATTTGTTCATTTATGTTTTTTAAGATTGTCACCTGAGCTAACATCTGTTGCCAATCTTTTTTCTCTTCTTCACCCCAGTACATAGTTGTATATTCTAGTTTCAGGTCATTCTAGTTGTGCTTCAACAAATTTTCAAAGATTGAAATCATACAAAGTACGTTCTCTTGCCATAGTGGAATGAAATTAGTAATCAAATAAGTGGAAACTAAACAACACACTCATAAATAGCCATTGAGTCAAAGAAGTCACAAAGTCAAATAGAAAATACTTTGAGATGAATGAAAATGAAAACACAACATATCAATACATGCGGGATGCAGCAAAAGCAGCATTCAGAGGGAAATTTATATCAGTAAAATACCTACATTAAAAAAAGAAGACGGGGGGCCAGCCCAGTGGCACAGCGGTTAAGTGCTCACATTCCACTTTGGCGGCCCAGAGTTCGCCAGTTCGGATCCCGGGTGCGGACATGGCACCACTTGGCACGCCATGCTGTGGTAGGCATCCCACATATAAAGTAGAAGAAGATGGGCACAGATGTTAGCTCAGGGCCAGGCTTCCTCAGCAAAAAGAGGAGGACTGGCAGTAGTTAGCTCAGGGCTAATCTTCCTCAAATAAAAAAAAGAGAAGAAGAAGGTTCGCAAATCCATAACCAAATTTTTTCACCTTAAGAAACTAGAAAAGGGGCTGGCCTGGTGGTGGAGTGGTTAAGTTCACATGCTCCACTTCAGTGGCCCGGGGTTTGCAGGTTCACATCCCAGGCATGGACCTAGCACCACCCATCAAGCTGTGCTGTGGCAGCATCACACATAAAATAGAGGAAGATTGGCACAGAGGTTGGCTTGGCAGTAACCTGCCTCAAGCAAAAAGAGGAATATTGGCAACAGATGTTAGTTGAGGGCCAATCTTCCTCACCAAAAAATAAGAAAGAAAAAGATAGAAAGAAATTAGAAAGACAAGAGGAAACTAACCCCAAAGCAAGCAGAATAAAAGGAATAATAAAGATTAGGACTTAAATAAATGAATTAGAGAACAGAAAATAATAGAGAAAGTCCATTAAACTAAAAGTTCATTCTTTGAAAAGAACAGCATAATTGACACACTTTTATCCAGATTGACCAAAAAAAAAAAGAAGAGTCAAATTACTAAGATCAGGAATCAAACTCAGGACATTACTACTGACCTTACAGAAATAAAAAAATGGATTACAAGAGAATACTATGAACAAATGTACACCAACAAATTGGATAACCTAGATGAAACAAATTCTTAGAAACACACCAACTATCAAAAGTGACTCAAGAAGGGGCCGGCCCAGTGGCACAGTGGTTAAATGCGTTCCGCTTCGGAGGCTTCAGATCCCAGGTGTGGACATGGCACCGTGTGGCAAGCCATGCTGTGGTAGACGTCCCACATATAAATTATAGGAAGATGGGCACGGATGTTAGCTCAGCACCAGTCTTCCTCATAAAAAAGAGGAGGATTGGTAGGTGTTAGATCAGGGCTAATCTTCCTTGGGAAAAAAAAGTGACTGAAGAAGAAATTGAACATCTGAATTGACCTATAACAAGGCAACAGATTGAGTCAGTGTTCTGTGTTTTCTTAGATGCTGTATTTGTCTGTTTGGCATCTGTTAATTACAGGGCCAAACTAATGGCCAAAGTTGTTTATATCTCCCCTGTGATCCAGCCCCCACACTTTGAATCACCTCCTTATCGAACTGTCACATACCAAACCAACATTTCCCCCTGCCCTAAATCGACCCAGGGCCAGGTATGAGACAAACAGGGACAGCTCCTATGCCCAAAAGCCCATCAGAATTATTCAAACTAGCCAGTCCTAAGCTGCTTACCTTGCCCTGTCTTTCCCTTCCTGTGGAAACCCCAATAAAGGCTCTGACCTAAGCTTTCCCCTCACTCCTTTCTGCCCACTGCCTGACACTGGTGCTTTCCCATGTGGCTCTGCATGGCATGTCATACCACTGCTCTTGGGAAATGTAAGTAATAAAAATATTCTCTCAATACCATTGGCTTCTTCATGTCAACACTCAGTCACCTCTACAAATTAAAATACCATGGGTACAATCATTGAGACAGTCATTAGTAAACATAAAAACAAAAAAATCTTCCAACAAAGAAAAGCCCAGGAACAGACGGTCTCACTGGTGAATTCTACCAAACAATTAAAGAATAAAAACCAATACTTCTCAAACTCTTCCAAAAAGTAGGAAAGGAGGGAACACATCCCAAATCATTCTATGACACCAGCATTACAGAAACCTGACTAAAACATCACAAGAAAAGAAAACTACAGACCAATATCCCTTATGAATATAGACACAAAATCCCCAATGAAATACTAGAAAATCAAATACAGCAGCATATTAAAGGATTATACAACATGACTAAGCAGGATTTTTCCCCGGAATGCAAGATTGATTCAACATATGAAAGTCAGTTAATGTAATTAATAGACCAAACAGGAAAAAAAAACCCACATGATTATCTCAATAGACAGAGAAAAAGCATTTGACAAAATTCAACAGCCTTTCATGATAAAAACACTCAAAATACTAGGAATAGAAGAGAATTTCCTGAAGATGATAAAGGGTATCTATGAAACACCCACAGCTAACATCATACTTAATGGTGAAAAAATGAATATTTTCCCCTAAGATTAGGAACAGGAGAAGGATGTCTGCTCTTGACACTTCTATTTAACATTGTATGAGAGGTTTTAGTCAGGGCAATTAAGCAAGAAAAATAAATAAATGGCATCCATATAGGAAAGAAAGAATTAAAAGCACCACTGATCACAGGTGACTTGGTCTTATATGTAGAAAACCCTAAAGTATCCACAAATAAAGTACTGTCATTAATAAGTGAGTTCAGCAAAGTTGCAGGATGCAAGACTAATATACAAAAATCAGTTGTATTTCTGTACACTAACAATGCAAAATCCAAAAATAAAATTAAGTATACAATTTCATTTACAATAGCATCAAAAAGAATGAAATGCCTAAGAATAAATTTAACCAAGGAAGTGCAAGACCTATACACTCTAAACTACAAAATTTGTAGAAAAAAATTAAAGAAGACCTAAATACAGTAGTCTCCCCCTTATCCATGGGGGATGCATTCCAAGACTCCCAGTGAATGTCTGAAACCCTGGATAGTACTGAACCCTACATATTCTATGTTTTTTCCTGTACGTACATACCTATGATAAAGTTTAATGTATAGATTAGTCACAGTAAGAGACTAACAATAACTAATAATAAAATAGAACAATTATAACAATATAGTGTAATAGAAATTACGTGAATGTGGTGTCTCTCTCTCTCTCTCAAAATATCTTATTGGAGTTTTTCATTTAATATTTTTGGACTACAGTTGACTGTGGTTAACTGAAACCATGGAATGTGAAACCATGGATAAGGGGGGACTACTGCAAATGGAAAGGCATCCCATGTTCATGGATTGGAAGATTTAAAACTGTACAGAAGGCAATACTTGCTGAATTAATCTACAGGCTCAAAGCAATCCTTATCAAAATTCCAACTGCAGTTTTTGGAAAAATTAACAAGCTAGTCCTAAAATTCTTATGGAATAAGAAAAACAATCTTGAAAAAGAAGAACAAAGCTGGGGAACTAACACTTCCCAATTTCAAAACTTACTGCAAACCTAGAGTAATCAAAACAGTGGGGTTGTGTCATAAACAGATATACAGATCAATGGAATAGAACTGAAAGTCCAGAAATAAATCCAACCATCTATGGTCAGCTGATTTCTGACAAGGGTACCAAGACCATTCAATGGAGAAAAAATAGTTTTTTCAACAAATGGTTCTGGGATAAAAAGATACCACATGAAAAAATAATAATAATAATAATTTGGACCCCTACCTCACACAATATGCAAAAATTAACTCAGAGTGAACCAAAGGCCTAAATGTAAGAACAAATACTATAAAACTCTTAGAAGAAAACATAGGTAATAAATCTTCATACTTTGGATTAGGCAGTTGTTTCTCAAATATGATACCCAAAGGACAAGGAATTGAAGAAAAAATAAATTGGATTTCATAAAAATTAAAACTTTTGTATGTGAAAAGACACTATTAAGAAAGTGAAAAGACAACCTATGGGATTACAGAAAATATTTTCAAATCATAGGCCTGATAGTGGTCTGGTATACAGAATATATTAGAACTCTTACAACTCAACAGTAAAAAGATAAACAACCCAACTTAAATATGGGCAAAGGATTTGAATAGACATTTCTCCAAAGAAGATACACAAATGGCCAATATACACATGAAAAGATCATTAGTTATTTGGAAAATCAAAATCAAAACCACAATGAGATACACCCACTAGGGTGGCTATAATTAAACAAATAGAAAATAACAATGTGTCAGTGCAAATGTGAAGAATTGGAACCCTCAGACATTGCTGCTGGGAATGTAAAATGATGCAGCCACTGTGGAAAAAAGTTTGGCAGTTCTTCAGAAATTAAACAAAGAGTTATCGTATGACCCAGCAATTCCACTCCTAGGTATATACTTATGAGAATTGAAAACTTATGATCAAACAAAAACCTGTGCACAAATGTTCATAGCATCATTATTCATAATAATTAGTCATTATTCAAAAAGTGGATACAAGGTAATTGTCCATCACCTGGTGAATGGATAAACAAAATGTGGTATTTCTGTACAATGGAATTAACATCCAGCCATAAAAAAGGAATGAAGTGTTGATACACAGATGACCCTTGAAAACATTAGGCTAAGTTAAAGAAGCCAGACACAAAAGGCTACATATTGTGTGATTCCAGTTATATAAAATGTCCAGAATAGGCAAGTCTATAGAGACAGAAAGTATATTAGTGATTATCAGGGGGAGAACGGAGAGCAATTGCTTGGTGAGTACTAGACTTATCTTTGGGGTAATGAAAATGTTCTGGAATTGGATAGTGGTGATGGTTGCACAACATTGTAAATACACTAAAAATCACTGAGTTGTACATTTTAAAATAGTTAAAATAGTGAGATTTATCTCAAAAAATTTAATTTTTAAAAAGAGAAAAAATGGTGCATTTACAAGAGACTTTACATCTAGGAGACCTATGTTAATATAGCAATGCAAGGTTTTTTTAAAAAGGTTGGGGAAAAGTTAAGAGTAGCCTTTTCAATTATATATATAGGACTTCTAAAAAGGGACAGAAAACTGTCCCAAAGTGTGTTGGACACTTCCTATTGACCAAATGTGGTATGTTATTTTACCCTTTCTCTCTCCCATTATCAAGATCTGGTAGAATGAAGACTACCCACTGGCCACTGACTCCTCCATTTTTCTTCTTTCAGGATTCCATGCACCTGGTCCAGCAAGGCCTTTGTCCATTGTTGCCAGGGCCAGGTAGTATCTCATCCAACTGGAAAACATCAGACACACCACATCCCCAGAACTGTGTGGGTCCATGGTCTGAAGTTGAGGTGGCCCAGCTGGCGTCCATGCTGACCTGCCTTCTCGGGCCCTCAAGACTCCTCATGGTCTTCCTAGCATCTGGGCTGCCACCATTCTTCAAGCCCCACCAAGCCCACCGCACAGAGGTGCCCCATCCTTAGCTGCCTGGCCAGGGTGGGCCAGGAGTTGGTCAGCTGTAGGTGCTATCAGGACCTAGGGAGGCTGCTGCAGCCATCATGTCTAGGGAGTGGGAGTGGGTGGGGTTGCCACTGCCTCAGGGCCAGGACCCACCTGGTTGTGGTGGCAAGGGGTCTGGGTCGCTGAAGTACTGAAGCCACTGGCCAGCCCTGGGCCTCCTATGCGTACATACACAAGCCAGCCTGGCTGAAAAGTGTCTGGGGCTGGAGTTCCAGTCTCCCTTTGCTTTCTGCTAGAACTGACTACTTCAGCTAATGGGATTTTAAGCTTAAAAATTCCTAAACTGGGGCCAGCCCCATGGCCAAGTGGTTAAGTTTGCGTGCTCTGCTTTGGCGGCCCAGTGTTCGCCAGTTTGGATCCTGGGTGCGGACCTACACACCACTCATCAAGCCATGTTGTGGTGGCGTCACACATTGAAGAAATAGAATGACTTACAACTAGGATATGCGACTAACCACTGGGGATTTGAGGAGGGAAAAAAAAAGAGGAAGATTGGCAACAGATGTTAGCTCAGGGCCAATCTTCCTCACCAAAAAGCATTTTTAAAAAAGCGAAAAAAAATTCCTAAATTTTCTGAATACTTACAACTATCTTGGTCTCGTTGGTCCTAAGGGGGGGTCCTTTTCTTCTGGTAAACATGGATTGTCACCTTATGAATGCATCACAGGCAGACCAGTGAGATTGGGCATTACATGCTGATTTTAGACTCCGCTTTGTTGCAAGCAGATACAACCCAATATTACAAAATACTAATGCAATCTTTTCAGACTTAGCACCAAGAGGTTTAAACTGCCTTTCTGGGCCAGATGCCCTGCTTGCATGTGGAGGTTTTTACTCCTGATTTTGTGTCTCGGAGTTGAGACTCTTATAAGGGTATGAATAAGGTGACCATATATCACAGCCTGCCCCGGCAGCTCTGTGACTTACTTCCGCCGGAGGCAGGTCTTGATATATGATCATTCTTGTCATGGTGTAAAGATTAGTAATGTTGCTTTTACAGCCCAGCTTGCAACAGTGAACTATAGGGTCACTATAACTATAAACCTTCTCACACTAATACCGATGGGTTAGAGCAGAAAACCTCACAAACACGCCTACGCAGCCCCTGGGAACCACGTGACCACAGGCACACCACATGAGGAAAGGGAGACAACAGGGTCATTACAAGACCACTGCACTTGCGCACAGAGACTGGGGAGGGTGGGCAGCAACATGTGCAAAAAGGTTCTGAGGGGCTTTTCCTGACCAGACACTGGGGGTGAGGGACTCGGAGTTTTGCACCTGAGTTTGCATACTTTAGTTGAAGTTGCTACGGACAAATTCCAAAGTCACCAAAACGGGCCTCTGATGTGTCAGGACAGAATTCCAGCTGCCTAGAAAGCATATTTGGGGAGCAGGAATTGGACGGAAAGTGAAGCAACATGGCTGCCCATTAGACAGCTGCCTTTCAGCAGTGAGAGCGGGTGTAGGAGCCACCTCTGTGACAGGAGAACAGGAGGCTGCCATAAGCAGTGAGTAGGGTGGGATGGAGGAAGGTACAATAGGTATTTGGAGCCCAGGTCCCTCTGACTCCAAAGCCTGTGCCCTCTTTCACCTTGTTCTTAGAGCCTGGCACATGGTAGATACCAGTAAACATTGTCTGAATAAATGAATTCACATCATAGCCTCTTTCTGAACGATTCTTTCCCTCTATCTCTGGTGAAATCCTGTCCCATTCCTCAAGGCCCAGCCCAAATGCAACCTCCTCCACGAAGTCTTCTTTGATTTTGTGTCCCCTCTTAACTCCAACAGATGTGACCTCTCCTGTGGCTATGGAGTGTGTGGAGGGATATGGAGAGGCATTAATGCTGGGCGTGCGGAAGAGTGTTGGGTCCTCTGGGATGGGACAGAGCCGGATTGGAGGGAGAATCCTGACTTCTGCAGATGGAGATTTCTGCACTTAAGTTTGTCTCTTGGAGTTAAGGTTGCTACAGGCGATTTTACCTGGTTAAATCCACGACATACAACCCATACCGAATCCTCCTCTGGAGAAGTGCCTGGAAATTTTTATTTTTAACAAGTAGCTTTGGTGATTGTTATAATCATACCCATTAGGGAAAGTGTTCTCATCTAACTCTCTTAATTTACAGATGAGGAAGCTGAGGTCAAGAAAATGAAACTAACTTACCCAAAGTCATGCAGCCAGTTAGTGACAGAATCAGAATAAAGCTTAATCATTTATATCTCCTACAAAAGCCTTATATTGAATTCCCTAAGGGCAGTGCTGTGTCTCAAACATACTAGGTCATTTGGCAAATACTTGTATGAATGATTTTATAAGATTAGCACTTGCCATCTGCTAGAATTCCAGGGAGTAATTTGCTAGATAGGTAAATTTTGATAGAAAAAAGTGAACGTGAGACAGTAGGCAGCTAAGTGAATAAAGCAGAGGGCACAGGGCAGAACATAGCATGTATGTAGTCCTTCAAAATCCTCAAACCTTGGATATGAGAATAGAAATTATGTTCACAAGTTATTCTGAATAATGGTAAGTAGATAGCTATGTGGCTATGTGAGTCTGGAGCAGGAGAGATCAAAGTCTGACGTGGAAACGTAGACCCAGAAGTCATCAGCGTATAGGCTGAAGTTGAAGCCACAGAACTAGATGAGGTCACTCAGGGAGAGATATTGAGAGGGGCAGAGATAAGGAAAAGAGACAGGAAGAAGAGTTTACCAAGGAGGCAGAGGGAGAGCAGCAAGAGGGGTGGAAGGCAAACAAGGAGGGAGGAGGATGGGGCCAACGATTACTCCGCTGCTGAAACCCCTCTGATCTTAATCATGTCAGCTCCTTCTCGAGACTTCATGGTCCATGTTCATCACCACTTAAATATCTCCTACAAGAATGTCAGAGCTGGGCCTTTAGAGATTATGTACGCCAGGGTATCTCAACCTTGACACTATTGACATTTGGGGTCAGATAATTCTTTGTTGTGGGGGGCTGACCTGCGCATTGTAGGATGTTTAGCTGCATCCCTGGCCTCCACCCACTAGAAGCCAGTAGGACACCCCCATCCATTGCCAGTCACAACAACTAAAAATGACTCCAGACATTGCCAAATGCCCCCTGAGGGGACAAAATGGTCCCCAGTTGATAACCACTGATCTACACAATCCTCCTATCTCTGAAATTCTGGTAGGGGACATCCAAGTGGTGAACCTCAGGCAGATGGTTAGAGGGATCTGGAACTCAGGAGAAAGGTTTGGATGAGGGTGCAGATTTGACAGTTTATCAGCATACGAGGCAGTTGAAGCCATGAGCATGGATGAGATCACCCAGGGACAGGGTACAGCATCAGAAGAGAACGAGACCCAGGACAGAACTCTGGCGAGCACTGACATTTACAGGGGAACCTGAGAAGAGAATTCAGAAAAGTAGGAATAACAATAATTCTACTAGTGCTGCTACTGTCATTTACTACCACTTGCCACATGCCAATGACTGTGCTAAGTACTTCACAAGCATTATCTCATTTAATCCTAAGCAAAACTTTAGGAAGCAGGCATAACAAAACTTTAGGAAGTAGACATTATCATGCCCATTTTCCTGAGAGGAAACTGAGGCTCAGAGACACTAAGGTGGCCTGCCCAAGTTCATGTTGCTAGTACAGTGGCACAGCCAGGATTCAAACCCAGTTTTGTCTGCCTTTCCAGTTCACACCCTTGCTGCCAGCAAACCTAGGAAAGAATGTGGTCCTGGGACCCAAGAGGTGAAGGAGTATAAGGAAGAACAGAGCGATCCATAATATAGTATCAAATCCAGTCCAACAACTTGGGCAGTTCAGATAAGTACAGAAAATGTCCAGGAGATTAGCAACAAGGATGCCATGGGTGACCTTGGTGAGGATGGTTTCATTAGATGGTGGGAACTCAGGCCAGAATGCAAACAACTGAGGAGAGGTTGGGGAGGAAACAACTGGAAACAGTGAATGGAGACTATTCAAAAAGTTTAGATTTGAAGGAAAGAAGAGAGAGAAAGGGGTCACTATAGGAAGGGAACAATCTAGTGTCTAGGGAGATATTTTTCCCTATTACAAAAGTCACATGTTTAATATAGAAGATTTAGAAGATATTGGTAAATCAAAGGTATACCGCAGGCCAGAAATAATCACGGGTAACATTTTGGCATTTATCTTTCTGGCCCATCATTGAACTACACACACACACATTTTTACAAAAATGTTTTCATATTGTTTTATAACTTGTTTTCAATTAAAATACATTGTAAACACTTTCCCATTATAATAAATGTGCTGTGTAAGCATCATTCTAATAGCTGCTTGATATTCCTACAGGCCATATTGAAACATCATTTCTCTCACTGTCAGCATCCTTCTCTTCTCTCCTCTCCTCTCTTCACTCTCCTCCCCTCCCCTCCCCTTCCCTTCTCTTCTACTCTCTTCCATTCTCTTCCCTCCCACCCCCCAAAACAAGCTACTGTGCAATGGAAGTGTAATGAATTCAGTCAAAATAGACCTAATTTTGAAGAAAGTGTCATAAAAATACTTGTTTGAAAGGATAATTTGTTTTTTTAAGTTGAATTATACTTAAGCATATTTATACCTAGCAGTGTATGTGTGTGGCAGGTGTGTGTGTTAGAGATAAAGAGAAGTTAGTAGAGAGGGAAAGGGTGAAGATATAGCTGTGGGGCAGGAAGAGAAAGTTTCCAAACAATGGATCAAAGGTCCTAAGAAGGAAGGAGGACACAGAGCATAGATACCATGATTAACCTTAGACAAATGCCTGTAAGTCTACAAGGGGTGTATCATGTTGGGCGGTGGGAAGTTAAGGTTATTTCTGGCCTCTGTATTTATGGTAAAGTGGGATTATCTGCTGAGAGGTTACCTGCTGAGAGACGGGGGAAGGGGATTTAGGGAAACAAGTGAAGAGCTGAACTGGGTTCTTGGGTGAATGGGAGAGAATGCTGTCGAAGGGCATACAAAGGATCCATGGCAGTGTGGAAAGCCCAGTTGAGACTGAAGCCAATCCTCATGCATAGGAGGTAGACATTTTGGGTTGGTCTAGGTTTGGGGTTCTGGTACTATGCAAGTACAATGGATGGACCAGCAACACGGCAGTTTGAAGATATTAATAAGATAGTTGTCAGGAGCGGAAATGAAGAAGAGAGGGTTGATACGTTGCTTGAGAAATAATGGAGAGGTCAAAGGACTAAAGGGTTGAATGAGTTAGAAAAATAACTGTAGTGACAATAAAGACAAAGACTAGAGAGACAGAAGATTTTGGTCAGAGAAGTGGAATTCTAGCCACCAAAGAAGCCACAAATCCTTGCCACAAGCATTGAGACTGAAGCTACCTCTTCTGAGACCAATGCCACTGCAGGCCTTTCCAGTGCAGAAACTATAACCCCTAGGTTTGCCACCACATTAGTCCAAACAGGCAGAGACTATAGATGCGAGGCTGAGGGAATTCTGGATGGTAGGCCTAGTTTCTTCTCTCCTCCAAGATCTGCTGAGACTAAATCCACCAGGCCCTCACCCTGCTTGTCATCACTCCTTCTCTCCTTGGCATCTGTTCCACCACCATCCCCATAATGCCATGTACTTCCTGGCCCCCGATCCAGTGCTCCACTCCTCCCTAACCCCCTGAAATTTTCCTCTGTACCCACTGGAACTGCCTCACCATATTTAGCAAGCCCTCCTAGATCTTCAGACTCTTCATCCAGAGTTCCCTTCATCCCCTGATCTTAATTGAAACCTGGCGGCCACCACTGCAGCCTTGTGGAAAAGGGTTTATCTTTTCTGTCCTCAAAGCAAAGTAAAGGGTGGGATCGATGTCCTGCTTGCTCCACATTTCTGCTTTTAAACCATTACTTCCCTATGCTCCTAAAACAGAAGCAAAAACTATAAAAACCATATTAGATCCTTTGACGCCATTTAATTACATGCATTTTTCCTCTCTTCATCACTCATCAAATTACCTTTGAGCCTCTCTTCTTTACTTACTGATGACTTTCACCCGTGGTCCACAGATTTTCCTTCCACCTCAAACCCTGGCACTATTCTAGCGATCTCAAAATTCCCAAGGATAACTCATCCAACATCTCAGTTCCTTGACCTCCTTATCTCAAAAGACCTTCTCTTTCACCTTAGTCACACACACCCATAGCCCCACTCCAGATCTTGTTATTACCAGAAAGTGCTTCATCCCCAAAGTCATGAATTCAAGCATCCCAATTTCCAGCCACAACCTCTCTATTCCCAGTTTTTCAACTAGAACCATGATCATTCCTCAGCTCCTGAAGTCTGTGGATCCCTCTACTTCCTCTCAATCTATTAGGGCTCTTCTTTTTTATTTCCCTCATTACTTAGATTAGACGCTGTGGTTATCATTTCAGTAACATTATTGCCAGTACTAAGCTCCTTTGCCTTGAACTTGTTTTTTAAAACCCCTATCCTGCTAAACCCAACTCTGTTTTTTCTGCACCTGCACCTGAGCACTGCTAGAGAAATTCACACAACAAGGCATACTGGTTTACAAGAAATTCAAGATCATCAATCCTCAAAGGGGCCCACAACACTGCCAGACAATCCTACTAAATCTCTTTGGTTAACTCGTTCTCCAGAACAAATATTTCAAACCTTCTCTGTCTCCTTAAACCCCAGTTCTCCCTCACATACCTCCCTCTTCCCCTCACATCCACTCCTGCTCTCAGCAGTTCTTCCAGCATCACAGAGAAAATTATCTGCTTCCATCCTCATCTTATTCTCTTCCATTACATTAGAAAAAGGTGTTAATTACTTCTCTCCAGTGGCAATCTCTCTCTGTATACTTTTGGTCCCATTGTCTGCTATCTTTCAGGAGCCTTACACTATTGATGATCCCTTATGTTTCCTGTTTGTTCAATTTTTCCATCTCCATTGGATTATTTCCAACAGGTTTAAACAGGTTGAATCGTCTCCATTAAAGACAAAACACCTGGGCTAGCCCCGTGGCCCAGTGGTTAAGTTCGTGCGCTCCGCTGCAGGCGGCCCAGTGTTTCGTTGGTTCGAATCCTGGGCGCGGACATGGCACCGCTCATCAAACCACGCTGAGGCAGTATCCCACATGCCACAACTAGAAGGACCCACAATGAAGAATATACAACTATGTACTGGGGGGCTTTGGGGAGAAAAAGGAAAAAAATTTAAAAAATCTTTAAAAAAACAAAAACAAAAACAAAAAAACACCCCCCCTTAAAAAAACTTGCTTAACCCCACACGTCACTCAAGCTACCGCCTTCTCCTTCACAGTTAAACTTTTTGAGAGAGTGGTCTCTTGTTACTATCATTGTTTCCTTGCCTCCTGTTTCATCCCAGTCCACTTCCACCTGGTTTCCAGCCCCTTTACTACAGCAAAACAGCTCCTGCCCAGGTTACAGTAACCTCCATATTGTCAAAATTAATGGGCATTTTTCATTTCTCATCTTGCTAGATTTCTTGGCAGCATTTGATCAGTTAATCACTTTCTTCTTCTTGAAATGTTCGCCTCCCTTGGCTTTTTCTTTTTTAAATTAAACTCATTGTTTCGAGATAACTGTAGATTCACGTGCCGTTGTAAGAAATAATACAGAGAGATCTCATGTATCCTTCACCCAGCTTTTCCCCACAGTAACATCCTGCAAAACTATACTGCAATATCCTAACCAGAATACTGACATTGATTCAGTCAAAACAAAGAACAGTTCCATCACTGCAAGGATCTCTCACGGTGCCCTTTATAGCCAAACCCATTTCTCTCCCAGATCCTTCTCACTCCCAAATTCTTCTCACTGCCAAATTCTGTCTCAGAGTGGCTCTACCATTTTATATTTCCACCAGCAATGTGTGAGCGATTGTTCCTCTGCGTCATTATCAGCACTTAGTGTTACCACTGTTTTTTATTTTTGCCATTCTGACAGGTGTGCAATGGTATTTCATTGTGGTTCTATTTGCATTTCTCTAATGGCTAATGATGTTCAACATCATCTCATGTGCTTATTTGACATGTGTATATCCTCTTCAGTGAAATGTGCATTCCTGTCTTTTGCCCGTTTTCTAATTGGATTGTCTAGGTTTTTTCTGCTGATTTTTGAGAGTTCATATTTTAGATATGAATCATTTGTTGAATACATGGTTTATAAACATTTTCTCCTGGTTTGTAGCTCGTCTTTTCATCCTCTTGACAGAATCTTCTGCAGAGTGAAAGTCTATAAATAAGGTTTTAATTTTGCCTAGCCCTAGATCCCGAAAATTTTCTCCTATGCTTTTTCTAAGGTTTTATGCTTTTACATTTTACATTTCAGCTTGCAATTCATTTTAACTTTTGTATAAAGTGTGAGGTTTAGGCTGAGGTTCATGTTTTCTTTTTTGTGTGTTTGTGCCTACAAACATCCTATTGCTCCAACACCATGTGTTGAAAAGGCTATCCTTCCTCCATTGAACTGCTTTGTTAAAAAAAAAAAAAGCCATATTTGTGAGTCTATTTCTAGGTTCTCTATTCTATTTCAATGATCTATGTGTCTCCCCCTCTTGCACTGCCGCACTATCTTGATTACTATAGCTGTGTAGTAAGCCTTAATAAATGATATCTGTTTTGTTCACCATTGTATCTTCAGCTCCTTGGCCAATGCCTAGCAAATTATAGATATACAACATGTTTTTAAATATCGTTGAGGTAGAACAGTTCTGGGTAAGGACAATGTCATGAGCTATGCTATCTAACAGAACTTTCTTTAATGATGGAAATTCTCTCTATCTGCTTTATCTAATATGGAAGCCACTACCCACAGGTGGCTATTGAGCACTTGAAATGTGACTGGTGCAACTGAGGAGCTAATTTTAAATTTTTATTTAATTTTAGTTAATTTAAATTTGAATAGCCTCCCGTGGCTAGTGGCTACTATATTGGGCTGCAAAGGTCCAGAGGGTAGCCATGAAAGAGGGTGACTAAAACGGAGGCAGTTCAAGGGCATTATGTTTTAAGAAGTCAAGAACTGCTAGGCACAAGTTTTAAATGAATAAACCAGGTGAACAGTGTAACCCCCAGGACAATGACATGAATTTTGGCAAGGAAGACTGTGTGTTAAGAGGCTAAAAGGCCTGTATTACTCTGGGGGCATGACCAGTGCCTAGGCGACAGAGATGAGGTGTGGCAAGTGATTGATTCAGCTGGCATGTGCCTTAACATCTTTCCAGCGCAGCAGAGAAACAAGGACCTCAAAGCTACCTCAGAAAAGCAGGAGGATGCGAGTCTCTTTGTCCTTGGCAAAGTGCCAGAGTCAGCTAGGGCAAGGAGGAGCAAGTAGCATTTGGTGACAAGGAGGAATGTAGGAGAGCTTGTTTATCACACAACAAAAGATCTGGGGACACAGTGGAAATATTTGTGCAAGAAGGGAGTCATGGGAAAAAGGACTGGGAAGAAGAGGCACAAAATAATAGCATGAGAACGTGAGAGATGACGGCAGCATGGTTGCTGCCCAAAACTGCCGAGGTGGTGGCAGAGTTCATCTCATGGAAAAAGGCTCTGTTGCCCTGATTATGAACTCAATCATAGAGTATTTAGCTTTTGAACCTTTTTTGCAGGAAAGTGACTTTCTGTAACCATGCAATGTATATTAAACTGTGTCTAAAAGTTAACATTTTGTGTAACAAATGTTTTTTATTGTGACAAAATACACGGCATAAAATGTACCATTTTAACCATTTTAAAGTGTACAGTTCAGTGGCACTTAGTAGTCATAATTAATAAATGATTTTAAACCCAAGAAAGGTGGTGTGGGGCGCATTTGTGGTGGTGGCCAATGATGGCACTCTGGTGACCCTCACTGTTTTCAAAGTTTCAAATGCAATGAAAATATAGTGTCAAGCTGCTGCAGATTAGGTGCTGGCAGAGGTACACATGATCTTGAAACAGCTGGTGGCTCTGGTTTGTGGGCTCTGCGCTTGGTGCAGATACCTCTAGTTCACTCAAAAAGGAGGAATAAGTGAACAGTCAGTCCAGTTCTCTCCTTCTGCCTCTGAAGAGCCCGGTAACACACTATTCTGAGGCACAGAAGTTAATGAAGCCTCTGTTAGCCTTGTTTTCTCATCTGTAAAATGCAGTAATAGTCCCAGAGTTGTCATGAGCATTAAATATATGTAGAATGTATTAGCATAGTGCCTGACCCATAGTATGCTCTCAATAACTGGTAGCTCTTAGCATGATTATGTCATGGTCCTGACCCAAGTCTGTCTTCTATTAGAGCTATTGGAACAGTGGACATATCCCCTCTGTTCAACTGTATTCTCATTAAGGGCAAGGCCTGTGCTCATTCATCTTTTTATACCCCATAGGCCCAGCACATAGTAGGAAGTGCATACACATTTGTTGAATGAAATACTTCTTCTTTTACGTCTACCTCCTTCTTCCTCCAACCCTAGCTGGAGTCTACATGAAGAGTTATGGTTGTTAAGAGCACAGATTTTGGGATCAGACAAGTTTGAATTCTGGCTCTGCCACTTAGCACCTGTGTGACTTTTGGCAAATTACTTGACAACTCAGCATCTCACATATAACATGAAGAAAATAAATGTCTACTTCACAGAATTAAGTGAAAAAATATAGTAAAGCACAATGCCTGTCATAACTAAGTACTTGAACAGTAATGATTCTTACTATTATCATTGCTATTGTTATTATTATTGCTATCTGTTTCTTCCGGGAAAGGAGGCATCGCTCCCTCCCAATCCCCGGCATTCTGATGGGGATTAAGGAGTGTCTTGGTGAGAGGGAGTGTGATACTTTCACACTAGGGAATGGAACTTTTTCAAGGAAGATTTCCTGGAGTTGGAAAAGCAAGAGAGAGACAAGTGAGCAAGAGACACTGAATCAACCATAAATAAACCTGGGAAATGGGTGACATTTGCTTCTGGTATCTCTCTTCCGTGCCTAGGTCATTACCTCTCTCTCCAATTCAGGTTCTTAGTGATGTGCCCAGACCAGGCCAATGTTCCAGAGCCTTCTCCTCTCCTCTTCTCACCACCAAAGCTCACTTGCTCTGTATGTTCCAGCCTCTTGGGGACCAATTAGGAACTAATTTACTAATCTGAAGTCAAATGTTAACAGGCTGCTAATAGCTTTTTGTTTCCTTACTGTTCAGTGCTTTTGAGCAGCTTAACTCAGGACAGAGATTGACTTGTGGTGAAAATTGCAGGTCTGGGTGGTGGAGAGGAAGGAGGGGGCGGGTCTTTGGGCAGAGAAAACTTTCCCATGCTGCATATGCAACTGCCTACTCAGCCCTTGGTGGAGTGACTCTTGAACAGAAAAAAAGAAAGGAAGGAAACGAAGTGGAAGGGGCAGGCAGAGAGTAAACTCCTCTGAGGTCCTCAAAGTGCTAACAACCACAATAACACCTCTAAGTTGCAGCCACCCTCTTTAGCATTCACACTCACTATACTGTCAGCTCTCACTGACAATATATTTTTCGATCCTTTCTCTTTTGAGGCTTCCCCAACCCCTGCCTGCCTCAGATCCAGAGTCTCTGGCCACCTGCAGTTGCCACCTGCTGGTAGACCAGACTCTGTAGTTTTCCACCATCTTTGGGCCTCCATTCCCATTGCAGACTTGCCTTTCTCCAGTCATATTCTGCCAATGGACATTTCTTGAGGGCCTACCACATGCAAGGTCCTGTCTTTCCTCCTAGATACTACTTAGCTACTACTGTGGGGCTTTATGCAGAAATGTGCCACTAGCTATCTCACAGAGGAGATATATTTGGGCTATTTTTCCAAGAAAGAAGATAGCTTTCAATTTATTTACACACCTGGTTCCTTTAAAAAAAAAAAAGTGCAAACACTAGAGTGCTCAACTATGCTGGCTGGCCCAGGACTGAGGAATTTCCTGGGATGTTCAGGAATCAAGAAAATCCTGGATAACCCAGGATAATCGGTTACCCCCAAACATTTATTGACTGCCTACTGATTACCCAGCATGACTCTAGGCATTGATGGGTTGCCTTCCAGGCTAGCCTTAAACAAATGCCATGGCAAGTGATGCTTTGAGGCAGAAATGTTCTGGTAAATGTTTAACAAGCAGCTCTCTGGGGTTAAGGGGAGGAAGATCCCTAATTTGTAGCATTTGCTGATTTCTATGGTGTAAACACTCCCACCACAGCCAATTTCAAGCTACCAGTGTGATGTCATTGAATGTGGAACAGAGAAGAGATGCAGAGTAGAACCTCATTTAACATTTCCACCACACAGATACAATACATGTGAATAACCTCAAGAGCACAGATGGCAGTAAAATGCAGCAAAACAATTAGGAAGTGATGAGTTTAGAGTATTTATTACCTTAATTTTAATAAAGTTTACGTAACGGCAAGTTTGTATCATTTAATTTTTAATAATGGATTTGTTTAGCAGCTGACACAAAATTCCTGAAAATTTAACCATCAACTGTCACAAGTCAGTGTGAGCCAGTTCCAGCACATCACTGAAAGAATCCTGGAAAAATCATCCTTTTTCATCGTGCACGTCTCTTTCCCATTGGTATGCCACAAAAGACTGAAAACCCACCAGTTGCAATTGATCTATTCCTTTGATCTGAGCTCTGCCTTTGATATACTAATAAGAGCAAGACCAGGAATAAGGACACTTAAATTCTAATCCCAGTCTTATCATGGATTGGCTGCATGACCTTGACCTCTTTGGACTCCAGGTTCCTTCTCTGTAGAATAGAGGGTTAGATACCTGGTGTCCTTAAATGACTCTTTAAGACATGTTTTTGAGTGTGTGTGTGTTTATAGCTATATTAAGGTATAATTAATATACAATAAGCTAGACATATTTAAAGAATACAATTTGATGAATTTTGAGTGAAATCACCACAAACAAGAAAATGAGCATGTCAATCACCCCCAAATATTTTCTTGTGCCCTTTTATAATGCATCCCTTCCTGTCCCCAACTCTGTTGCTAGGTAACCACTAATCTACCGTCACTATATATAATGCTTTTAATTTTCTAAATTTTATAAAAATGGAATCATACAGTATATAGGTACTCTGCTCTTATCTTTATTATTTCCTTTCTTCTGCTTACTTTGAATTAAACTTAATCTTTTTGTAGTTTCTTATTTTGGAAGCTGAGGTCATTGATTTAAGACTTTGCTTTTCTAATGTAGCTGTTTAGTGCTATAAATTTCTTTCTGAGTACTGTGTTAGCTATATCCCACAAATCTGTATGTCTCATGTTTTCATTTTCACTCAGTTTAAAATACTTTCTAATTTCCCTTGAGACTTACTCTTGAGCCATGGAGTATTTAGAAGTGGGTTAATTTCGGTATATCTTTCATCTATCTTTTCATATATCTTTCTTTTACTGATTTTTAGCTTAACTCCACTGTGGTCAGAGAACATACTTTGCATGACTCGAATCCTTTAACTTTGCTGAGACTTGTTATTATAGAAGTAGAAGTCCTCTATGTTGTTTTTCATACTGGTTTGTTATTTATATTATGGACATCAGCCTTATCTTTATACACGTGCTGAATACATTCTTCCAGTTTATCACCAGCCTTTTAATTTATGGGTTATTTTTTTCATAAAGAGGTTTGTAATTTTGTTGTTATCAAATCTTTCATTCTTTTCCTTTGGGTTTTTATGCATGCTTATAAATGCCTGCCCCATATTTTCTTCTAAATCATCATGTTTTAAAGAAAAAGAAATAACTCCTCAGTATAAATGAGTTTTATTTTTAGCATCAAGTTTATTAATTACAAAAATAATACATGCACATGGTAAAAACATCAAGTAGAACAGAGGGCTATAGATGAAAATGAAAAGTTCCTTTCCTCTTCTCCCACTGCCCCTGCTTGCCAAATTCCACTTGCCAGAGGTAACTGTTGTTAGCAATTTCTTGTATATATCCTTCCTTCCATACATATACTGGACACATACAGACACATGCATATTTAGCCTTTTGCACACAAATAGGATACACACACACACATACACACACACACAGCTTTGAAATTTTTAATTTAACATTATATCTTTGAGCTCTTAATGTGACTGAGTATTATCACGTATTTACCAGACTGAAAGAGAGACCAGGGCAGTCAGAGAACATGGTAGGGGAAGTGCACAGGAAAAGGCATATTCAAAAGCCAACACTTAGCACAAAAACTGGCACATAATAAATGCTCAATAAATAAGTGTTAAATAACTAAGGGGAAAGAAGAACTTGAGAAAACTGGAAACAAACTGCGATCTTGACCATTCTTCTCAGGCCAGACCTGGTCTCCTGACTGAGAGTACCATCTCCCAGGGCAGTGGGGAACAATACATGATGATGGATAAGGTCACGGAGCAGCTGGTCCTCTCGCTTGCAATAACTTCCCACTGTGTGTCTCTTCTCCCACTAGATTCACTGCCTTCAGCACACTCATTTAGTTCAAACACACAGTTCACACTGACTACACAGCACGAAAATCTGGGAGCTCCAAGACTACACAGCTGAGTGATATTACAGGTCCACACTCATACAAACAGCTACCATTAATCGGTACCTACTGTGGGGTAGGCACCATGTTGTGAACAACAGCCCTGAAAGGTTAATGTCAATTTATGTCCATTTTATAGACGAGAAAATTAAGGCTCCAAGAAACCAAGTGACTTATTCAGGGTCACACTGCTAGTCAAGTAGCTTCCAGAGACAACTGTACACCTTAATCAGGACAGCCGACTCTTCTATCGACCCCACACCACATTCGCTCCTATTTCACAGACTTTGTGCTATATTCCTTGCCTGGCATTCCCTCTCTCCACTTGTCTCATCTGGTGTTCTGTGGAGGCCAGGCAGAGACAGAAACATGGGGTCGTGCAGGATCCACGCCAGACTCTGCTATATGCTGTCAGGGATGAGGAGTGAGTCAGTCAGAGGAGCCCGTGAACAAGAACACACACGTGAGGGAGGTGTTACAAGTTCAGAGAGGGAGTTGAGCCTGGGAACTGGAGAGCACCCTCAGGAGCCTGGGATACGGATACCCAGCTAAGAAACTCTAATGCAAACATTTCTCTCTCCCAAGGCGCTTTTGGTGAGCTCCTCACAAACACAGCCGTGGCTTACAGTCTTACAGACACGGGCCAGTATATCTCCCCCTACTTCAATCCTACTCATTCTCAAGGCCCACCTCAAGTCTCACTTTCCCTATTAATCCAGCTCATTCCTCTCTCTTTTGTGAATTACAGTTTTACTTAAAATCAGCACCATAAGATATATAACAAGTGTTTGTATACCCTCTTGTCCTTTAATCACTTCAAGTATCTTTTGTTCCCAGTAATTTTATTGAGATCATAATGGTTTATAACATTGTGTAATTTCAGGTGTAGATTATTATTTATGAATTTCTGAATAGACTTCATTGTGCTCACCACTAGTAGTCTTAATTTTTGTCCATCACCATACATATGTGCCTCTTTATCCTTTTCACACTCCCCAACCCCCTTCCCCTCTGATAACCACTAATCTGTTCTCTTTATCCATGTATTTTCTATCTTCCAAACACAAGTGAAATCATGCAGTATTCCTCTTTCTCTGTCTGGCTTATTTCGCTTAACATCATATCCTCAAGGTCCATCTATGTTGTTGCAAATGGAACAATTATGTCTTTTTTATGGCTGAGTAGTATTCCAGTGTGTGCGTGTATGTGCGTGTGTGTGTGTGTGTCTGTGTGTGTGTGTGTCTGTGTGTGTCTGTGTATACATGACATCATCTTTATCCATTCATCGGTAGAAGGGCACTTGGGTTGCTTCCATGTCTTGGCTTTTGTGAATAATGCTGCAATGAACATAGAAGTGCATAAATCTCTTTGGGTCATTGATTTCAAGTTCTTTGGATAAATACCCAGTAGTGGGATAGCTGGATAGCACAGTATTTCTATTTTTAATTTTCTGAGAAATCTCCATACTGTTTTCCATAGTGGCTGCACCAGTTTGCAATCCCACCAGCAGTGTATGAGGGTTCCCTTTTCCCCACATCTTCTCCAACATTTGCTGTTTTTGTCTTGGTAATTATAGCCATTCTAACTGGTGTAAGGTGATATCTCAACATAGTTTTGATATGCTTTTCCCTAATAATTAGTGATGTTGAACATCATTTCATGTGTCTACCGGCCATCTGTGTATCTTCTTTGGAAAAATATCTGTTCATGTCCTCTGCCCATTTTTGACCGGGTTGTTTGTTTTTTTGTTGTTGAGTTGTATGAGTTGTTTGTATAGTTTGGAGATTAACTCCTTGTTGGATAAATGATTTGCAAATATTTTCTCCCAGTTGGTGGGTTGTCTTTTTGTTCTGTTCATGGTTTCCTTTGCTTTGCAGATACTTTTTAGTCTGATGTAGTCCAATTAGTTAACTTTTTCATCTGATGTAGTCCCATTAGTTAACCTTTTCTTTTGTTTCCCTTGCCTGAGTAGATATGGTATTTGAAAAGATGCTGCTAAGACCAGTGTCAAAGAGTGTACTGTCTATATTTTCTTCTAGGAGTTTTATGGTTTCAGGTCTTACATTCAAGTCTTGAGTCCACTTAAAGAAAGAAGATACTCAAAATGGATTAAAGTATCTTGTTTCTTTAAGTGGACTCATTCACATGTCCTTTTTCTATTGTTTCCCTGCCTGGTCTGGGTATTGGGAGACCTGGCTGGATTCCAGTCCCAACTGTCCCACTAATGAGCTTTGTGACCTGGAGCTAGTCACCACCTCTCTGAGCCTCATCTTCCCATCTTCCAGGGTTTTTGTGAAGACACAGTCAACATTATAACACAATATAAGAATGCAAGGTATTATTGCTGAAGACATTTGAACTAAGGTGTTTCTGCCTTTTACATCCTACTTAGTGGATGGATCTATATAAGAAATAGCAATCATTGCTGCTTGTTTCACACTAGTGTCCTCAGCAAAGGTTAACAGGTTTAGAACAAGAATACTATCAAAGATTGTGCCAGATGGAGGGGGTCTATGTGCAGCTGATTCGGGGGCTCTCCTTGGAAACTACCAGGTGATTCCAGGCTTGCTTATTTTTAAAGCTTCCATCTTTCTGAGTGTTTCTTCATGTAAATGATCCGTGTCAATGCTATGAAAAATGAAAAGAATCTTGTGTCAAGTTAAGCCAGCAGACGCCATCAGAAGCTTTCCTATTATCAAGGAAAAGATTCCCATTCACACTTGCTCCATGGCACCACTCACTTACTTCACCCACTTGGCTGTCTATCATCTCCTTCCTCAGCCTTAGCTCCTTTCCTTGGGTCTCAAAAGAGAAAACACTTAACTTCCTCCTGGATTTTCACTTCTGTCCCTCCCTGCCTTTGTCTAAGGCCCTGCTCCAGTAATCCCTCAGTCCCCGCTCCTGTAAGTATAACCTCTCCCTCTCCTCTCTCTGGGCTCCTTTCTCTCAGCCTACAAATGTGTCTATCCTAAAATAAGGCAAAAAAGAAAAAGAACAACTCCCTCCTTCCTGCAGTCCCACAATTCCCCCCAGCTATGACCCCATATTGCTTCTCCTTTTCACAAACTTCTTGAAAAAGTAGTCTCCACTCCTTCTCCACTTCCTTTTCTCCCATCTCTTCAAGTCACTGCAATCTGGTTTCCGGCCCCACCACACCACTAAAATGGCCCTGGACAAGGTCATCTATGGCCTTCTAATTGCAAAATCCCATGGACACTTTGCAGTACTCATCCTTTTGGACCTCACTGCTACACTTGGTACTGTTGAGCACTTACTCTTCCTTCCTTGAAACTCACTTTTCCCATAGTTTCCAGGACATCTTTCTTTCTTGGTTTTCTCCAAGGATTTTCCTTTCCATATCTGCCTCTTAAAAATTGGTATTGCCCAGGGCCAATTACCCAGAGATGTTCTTCAGAGGTTCTCTTCTGACTCTCCCTAGAAGATCTCATCCATTGTCATGGCTTCAGCTATCATCTCCAGGGCACATTCCTACATCCAACTGCCTACCTACTAGAAAACTTCCTACAGTGTCCCACAGGCACTTCAAACTCCACATGCATGTCTCCGATTAAAACCCACTGACTACAAAAGAAGGTCCAGCTCTTTCAAGTATGTAGTGAAGTACAGTTTTGAGTTTTAAATGGATAGAAGCTAATCTTTATCTAGCAAAGTGAAATGAGTAGCCCTGCTAGTTATGCAATTGTAGGGTAAGTACACATTTAATGCCATGGAAGGGTAACAAGACCTTTAGAATTTTCTGAGTGACTTAGCAAAAGCTGTCTTACCTCCTCATATGTAGAGGTCACTTCTGAGGAATGAGTGGGCCAACAGCTTAGGAAGCCAAGAGGTCTTCTGAGAGCTAAGATACCGGTTACTCTCAACCCCATCTTTCCAAATTTAGAATTAGGAACATGTATCAGGGTGAGCTAGGAGGTTTTCTCCAGGGTCCAGTGCCTGGGAAAGGCACCAAGGCCCCTAAAACAAAATTATCTTGACGAAAGAAGGTTTAAGTGGGGCCCCTGACTCAACTCAGGGGCTTACACCTTTGTGGGCAAGGGAGAGTTTCACACATATATACCTGTGGATGATTCAAGGAGCTCCTCTAGACCCAACCACCCTGATATATACGGTACTTTAAAAAGCGATGGCTGCACACTTGGCTGTGGACCAAGGTATCTGTGCCTCAGAGCCCAAGCATAATGGTACTGCAGGGCTGGGAGGGATCCAGACCAGCCAGGGCATCACCAACCAGCCACCAAGCTTCTGTGGGACTGGGCAGGAGCAGTTCTCAGGATCGGTCCCATGTGGCAGTGAGAAACAGCAGCAGCAGCGGACTGATTCTCCAACCAGCTTTGTAAGCAAAACTGGCTCCATCTTTGGGACCAGTTTAGAAAGGGAAGGAGAGACCTCAAAATGCACTGCTACTAGAGTATGTGAGAGAAAGAGAATGATGACTGAATTTGTCCCCAGAATTCTGTTAATAGGTCTTAGTAATCACACATGGCATACAAGGCCTTGCCTACCCCCTCAGACTCATTTTTTGACACATTCTACTTTGTACTCTATGCTCCAGCAATAGCAAACTTCCTGGAGATTGCCCACCTCTATCCCCATCAAGTACCATAAACTGTGCTGCTTATTGTCTGGCTAACTTTGCTCATGCTATCTCCTGAGTCTGGACTACCCTTCTTCATCTTTACCCTCATTTCCCCTGGCTATAGTCCTGAGACTCAACTCAGGTGGCTCTTTCTCCAAAGAAGCTTTCCCTGACACTCTTGGGCTGGGTGAGTTGTCTCCTGCCATGATTACCTGATTGCATTCATCAGTTTACGTGCCTGTCTATACTACTAGGCCCACTGGCCCTGAAGAGCACAGACCGTGTCTCGTGTCTTATTCATTCCTGTCTCCTAGCACCTGGTACATCTGCCTAGCACATAGAAGATACTCAGCAAGTGCTTGTGGAATGAATGAAGGTAAGCTTTGTCACTCTGAGGCCACAACCTCTTCTTTACCCTTGGCCTTCTGAATGTCTAGACACCTAATCTTTATTGAACATATCATTAACTGTCTCCTTGCCTTGCCCCTAGATGCCCTAAATTACGAACTGGTCTGCTATATGTATTTACTATATACAGAGCACTGAGCTGGGAAGTTTACAAGGGAAAATACAATGAGGAATAAGATTCAGATTCCACACTCAAGCAGTTCTTAGAAAATAACCTTCTTCCTCCCCTCTTTCCAATTTGCAGAGAAGATGCCTCCTTTATAGGAGGCTTTCCTGGATTTACCCTCCTCTAGCCCACCACCACTTTAAATGATCCATAGTTTCCTCTCATCTTACCTCAGTAAGTATATATTTCTTTTGATTTCAGTGTTGTTTGTCTTATGTACACTCTAACATTCAAAATTTATTTGAGCTCAGTGAATGGTGTCTATTCTGTGCGTGTGTGTGTCCTTTATTTTGTATTCTGAACTATTATTGCACACTGCTATCAACCTGTCAATTGACAAGTTATAAAGGTTTGAAGGTTGGCCTGAAAACACAATGGAAGCACACTGTTTAAAAGATAAAGCAAGAGAAACAGAAAATGGTGCAACAATTTACCAAAAAAACCCCAAAAGACAAATAATCCCATGGCATCACCAACAAAATAATTTCTCCTTGCTGTCATTTAGGACCTCTACTGAAGCATACACACTATAAAGTGCTACCACATTAAATTACTCTACATTTAAAGAAACATTGGGATTGATCATTGAGTTTATTTCAATCTGTTGACAATATAGACTCCAGGCACCTCTTTCTGAGAAAGACACCATGGAGGTCCCTAAAGCCCTGAAGCTTATAATGTTGTGAATAATTCCCTCTTCCTGGGCAGTAATCAACACACTCTCAGGCTTTTGAAACTAACAGACTTCACTTTGCTAGTAGAGAACCAGCTTCTGTTTCAGCAAGACTTGTAAACAGGCTTTTATGCTGTTTTCATTTATGCTTAAGTCCATCAAACTGGCTTTGGAACGTGGAATTTTTGTACTCAGCTTTTATTTCCCATCATGTGTTCCAGTTCTGAACACCAGAAATGAATGGCCATTTGGCCACCGGTTAGCTGCCAACAAGCATAGTTGTATCCTAATCAAGAATTACTTTGTGTGTCATGTCAGCCTGCTGAGCTGGTAGACAGACATTGACCAGGAACGGACAAGACCTCCACTTTCTGTAATTGCATCATTACAGCTTCATCCCCTTGAGTCTTGAAGACTCTCAAAATGTAAACATTAAGCCCTCTAGCAGGTATTAGAAGAGAAAAGGGAAAGGGTCTAACATTAATGGAATACCTCCTACGTGCCAAGAATTGTACTAGGTACATTTGTAATTAACATCTCACTTCATTTAACCTCCGTGCTAACACCAGGTAGTCAGGTACTGGTATTAGCTTCATTTTACAGACAAGGATACTAAAGTTCAGGGAGGTTAAGTAAGCATGGTCATGTAGCTAGTAGATGCTAGACTTAGTGTTTAAGGCAGACGTAGCAGAATCTAGTTCTGGCGCTCTTTTTCCCGCACCAAGCTGCTTCACTTAGCAGGGAGATCCAGCACCACCTGTTCCCTGCCTCTCTCCCTGCCTGTGTCCAAGGAGGAGGCCTACTGGCAACTTCACTTACTTGGCCTACGCATGACCTGCCCTCAGCTTTTCTTTTCTTTTCTCACTGCAATGGGCTATGATCAAACCCAAGATGCCTGTCCTGACCCCTCCCTCTCACTTCCTCCACCACAGTAACTTACTAGAACTCCTGAAGTTTACATATTGGATGAATCAGTGCGTCACACAGCATTTGCACTCCAAAGTCCTTGAAGTCATTTCCACTTAAGTCTAGCAATGTTAGGTTCTCATTTCTGTTGAGGACAGATGCGAGGGCTCCAGAGCATGCATCTGTGAGATGACATTGTGCTAACCTACGGGGGATTGGGGATTCAAGAAATAAATCAGTTTTACCCCAAGTTCCACAATTACCCTCCATTTCATATACAGACTGGAATAAGAGTCCAATGGCCAAGGAGTCCCTGTGCACTTACCACAAGGTCTGTAGTTTGCAGGAGGGCTGTTTTAGCCCTTCACATAGCACCTGCATGCCCTCGTCCCCTAAGGCGTTGTCACTAAGGTCAAGGACTCTCAGCTGTTCATTAGTGTAGAGTGCATTGCACAAATCCTGACAGCACTCTCCAGTCAGGTTACAGGTCCACAATCTGCCAGAAAGTAAGGGAGAGAAGGCTGACATCATTTCATCTGCACTGGGTCACTTTAAGAACTGTGTTTGCCCACTAAAAAAAACACGTTAGAAAATCAGAGTATCATGTAAAAAAAAATAATCCCTTCGACCAGGGCCAAGCAGAGATTGTGGAGAGGGGAAAATTTATTCCCCCTAAATTATTTGGCTCTTCATTTATTGCTTCCCTGGAGATTCAATCACCAGGCCAAAAAATACTCATTTAATTTTGGGAGTTGCTGAAACATCAGGAAATTCTGCCTTTGGCTATAGTCCATGATACTTACGCCAGATCCTTTAACTGACAGTCAGGCTGTTTTAATCCTTCACACAGCAATTTCAGTCCCAAATCTTCAATTTTGTTATTAATTAGAAGCAGCCTTGTCAAGCTCCAGGTGGAGCGCAGGACTTGGGCGAGGGACTCACAACAAGCTGCAGAGAGGGAACATTCGGACAGCCTGGAGGGATGGGGACATCAAGGTGGCTGTTAACCACGGAAGCAGGGAGTCCCACTGAACTTCAAATGCCAAAGCCCATGAGAAGGACTAAGACAAGCAGACACTTACACAAGATTCTCAATTATACCCTTGGTATGCCGCAGACCTTCACAGAGATGCTGTACTCCTGTGTCCCCCAGGGCATTGGCAAACACAATCAGCTCTTTTAAAGTCTGACTCACTTGCAAAAAAGAAGAGAGCTCCACACAGCTAGCATCCGTGAGGTGACATGTGCTCAAGCTACCCAGAGAAAAAGAAGAAAAATGAGCCACTGCTGCATTTAGCTTCCTAGGAATGTTTTCCCAGCCTCCTCACTTAGCTAAGTCCTAGCCATCCTTCACATTTCGGTTCCTGGTCCACCTCCTTCACAGAGTCTCCTTCTGAGGTCTCCAACCCACAGCAACCTCCTCCCTTTCGCAGGGCTCATCTGACATTTCTAAATGATTCCACAGTGTTGGGCACTTGATTACACGTTGAACTGTGTCGCTCTCCAATTGTTTTACATCTGTGTGTCCTTAAGGAAAGCCTTGTCACTTGTAGTTCTTCTGCTAACTCCACTCACATCTAGTTGAGTGCATGGTAGGTAATCTTTACAGAGTTAAAATGTAATTAGTGTCATTCCTGTAAACACACAAGACCATAGTATACTGGAAAGAGCATGAGATTTGGAGAGTCACATCCTGACTATACTACCTTTTAGCAATGTGACCTTGGACAAGTCACTTATCCCCCTGATCCTCAGTTTCCTCATCTGTACAATGGGGATAAGAAAACCCACCTTATATGGTTATTGTAAGGAGTAAATTAGGTGAAATAACTTCTGGTAAGCACCAACATAGATCCTGGCACACAGTAGGCATTCAACAAGTTTAATAGTCATAAGATGATAGCAGATAGTTCTAAGAAACTTACTCTAGTTTCTCCACTTTACAGTTGGAATGTCTGAGACCCTCACAAAGATACTTCACCCCTGTATCCCCCAGGGGATTTTCACTCAGGTCCAACTCAGTAAGGCGTGGATTGCAAATAAGAACAGAGGCAAGATACTTGCAAACAGCCTCTGAGCTTTCGGGGAGAATGCTATCACACAACCTGGAGAGAAAGAAAGACCAACAGAGATAGAATTGGCTGCTTTATCATCCTACTCAACCCCTACTTGCAATACTTTATGAGCAGAGAAAATAAAGGCCCATCCATACAAAACCCCTAACCTTGAGTACGTCACAGCCAACATTTCCCATGTAAGGGACTTGTACATTGCTCCCACAACACTGTGTCCCCAAGTGGGAACTCAATAAATGGTGACTGCCCAAGAAAAGAAAAGGGTTGGGAGGAAATATCAAGATGACCTAATCTCATTTTAATTCCCTGCATAAATTTAGCACTCTATCTCATGTCTTCTTGCAAATCCCAGGGGGAAAATGCTATAATAATCATTAATAAATTTTACAGTCAAAAGCTCTTTCCTTCCCTCTTATCTGAAAGTCCATGATTCATTAATTTGCCATCCTTAGAGAGACCCAGCCCATCACCATCATCCACATAATATTCCTTCTTTGGCACAAGAGAGTAGTTTTTACTGACCTTCGTGCCTTCTCAGTCTTTGTTTCTCCATGTTAAGTAGCCCAATTCCGTGAACAATTTCCCATCAACTTTTTCTTTCGTCACTTTTAAGAATGTCTATGATATATACTACAAACTTTGAGTTCTCAATTTTCTCTTGTGTTACCAGGCTTTAAAGTCAGTCTTGAAGAGGGCTCATAAAGACATGTATCTATATCTCCCCAATTTAGAAATTTTAAATAGAGGCATTTTCCCCAAAAAATGAGCTTTAAAGTGGATTTTAGAAAGCTTTAATGCCAAAGGGGCTTCACTTCAGAAAATCACACATACATATTGTGATGGTTAATTTTATGTATCAAACTGGTTAGGTCATAGTATCCAGATATTTGGTCAAACATTATTATACATGTTTCTGTGAAGGTACTTTTTCGATGAGATTAACATTTAAATCAGTAGACACTGAATAAAGTAAATTACCCTCCATAATGTGGGTGAGTTGAAAGCTTTAATAGAAAAAGATGTGGGGCCGCCCCATGGCCAAGTGGTTAAGTTCGCGCACTCCACTTCAGCGGCCCAGGGTTTCGCTGGTTTGAATCCTGGGCGCGAACATGGCACCACTCAACAGGCCATGCTGAGGCGGCACCCCACATGCCACAAATGGAAGGACCCACAACTAAAGCTACACAACTATGTACAGGGGGGCTTTGGGAGAAGAAGGAAAAATAAAATCTTAAAAAAAAAAAAAAGAAAGAAAGAAAAGAAAAAGATTGACCTCCCCAGAAGAAGAGGGAATTCTGCTGGCAGACTGCATTTTGGACTTGAACTGCAACATTGGCTCTTTCCTGTGTCTCCAGCCTGCCAGCCTACCCTAAAGATTTTGAACTTGACAGCTGTCATAGTCCATGTGAGTCAACTCTTTAAAATAAATCTCTCTATATATTCATACTCACCTTATTGGTTCTGTTTCTCTCAAGAACCCTGACTAATACATATATGATAGTCATTACCATGGACTTTGAAGTCAGACACATCTGGCTTTCAAATTGTGCCTTTGCCAAGTTATTTAGTCTTATGACCTTGGATCTCTATTTCCTTATCTGCTAAAATGAGGATAATAATCTGAACTTCTCAGAACTGTTGTGTGAATTAAAGGAAATCATGTATACAAAGCACTCAGCACAATGTTTAGCACAAAGTAATTGCTCAATAAGTGTGGGTTATTATTATTGTCATTGATGTTATTGCCACTTACAACGAAAATTCTCTCCCTAAACTTGTTACATAGGAACAGTTTTAGGGACTGCCACTTTTATTCATCCTCTCCTTGACTCCTTGAAATCTTTTGATCACATAACATCCATCTTGAGTTGTGTATTTTTAAAATTTTTCCTACAGTATGGAACAATTTTAATAGTTACAACTTACTTGAGCTTCTGTAATTTGCAGTTTGGATCTTTCAAGCCTTCACAGAGAAATTTAAAAGCTGAAGTTTCCAGTTTGGTTTCACTCACTTCCAGTTCAGTGAGGCACTGACTGGTGCTGAGAACAGCTGCTAGCGCCTCACAAGAAGCGGGAGAGATAAGGCATCGGTACAACCTTCAGAGAACAGAAGAATAACCTCATTACGTTATTCAGGCTCTTCCCCCACACAAACAGCAATTGACAAAAACTGATACGAACACAGACAAATTCTCCTTCTAGCAGTTACCTCAATGTCTGTAAGATACAGTTTGAGTGTTTTAATCCTTGACACAGAAGCTTCACTCCTGAATCTTCCAGGGTATTTTTTACAAACTCCAAATTTGTCAGACACTGGTTGGTTTCAAACACTAAGGAGAGGTCCCTACCACAAGAAGCTGTGAGGCGGCAGAAAATCAGTCTGTGTGGAGAAAAAGTCATTTCAGAGAGGAAAGAAAATAAGACTCTTTAAAGGTACCTGTTTGCACCTTACTGATGTAATGAATTCTTTCCATTCATTCAACAATTAATCTATTGGGTGCTTCCCACTGTGCGAGATGCTGAAAACACAGAAATAATTAAGACCCAGATCTGCCCTCAAGGAATTCCCAGTTAATGGGGGAAAAAGTTAGGAAATCATAAGTGATGATACAGTGTGAAAAGCACTGCACAAGTGGTATGCACAAGGCATCCTGGGGACACAGAAGGTGGCAGAATTCAGCCTAGCTTTGGATGAGGTTTGGAGGATCAGGAAATACTTATGAGGAAGAAATGCTTGCATGCTTTTGTGAAGGGGAACTGCAATTGAACAGGAGTTAGGTGGATGAGGAGAATGGCAGTGGGAGAGCGGGAGGAGCTGAGGGGCAATCTGGTCATGGAGCAGCCTGTGCAAAGGCCAGGAGGCAAGAGAGAAGATGCTTTGTTTGAAAAACTGCCAATCATCTGCTATGGCCTATTTTAACAGCCTGGAAGGCTCTATATCAAACTAGTAACAGTGATATCTTCTAGGTTGGGGAAAGAGTGGGATTATAGGGAGACGTTTACTTTCTAGGTATCAAAAGATTACTTACAATAATCAAAAGCTATCGAAAAAATACTTTTTTTTAAATTTTGAAAAACATAAAGCATGCTTATTATAAATAATTTTTACAATAGAGAAAAATATAAAGAATAAAGTTTCTTTTTAAGTATTCCTACCATCCAAAGACAACCACTATTAAAATTTTGGTATATAACTTTCCAGATTTTTTTTTTAAAGATTGGCACCTGAGGTAACAACTGTTGCCAATCTTCTTTTTATTTGTTCTTTCTTTTTTTTCTCTTCTCCCCCCCAAAGCCCCTCAGTACAGAGTTGTATATTCTAGTCATGAGTGCCTCTGGTTGTGGCATGTGGGACGCCACCTCAACGTGGCCTGATGAGCGATGCCATGTCCGCGCCCAGGATCCAAACCAGTGAAACCTTGGGCGGCCAAAGTGGAGCGCGTAAACTTAACCACTCGGCCACGGGGCCGGCCCCTTAACTTTCCAGATTTTTAATACATGCATACGTGTAGAGTTATATGTTCTTTGTAACAAACAAAATCATATAAAGATGTATTTTTAAAAGATAAAAACTTTGTCCCAACCGCCCCTCCAATTCCACCTCCCAGACATAACCAATGTTAAGAGTCTGGTGTATATCTTCCCACTTCTTTCTCCAAGATCACAGAAACACATGCAAACACACACACAGAGGATTTGCTTGTACATTTTACAAAAATGGGACCATGGAAAACATTATGTCAACTTTACATGCACTTTGTCATTCAGGCCCATAGTTAGAAACAGATTCAATTATAGCACAAGGTCACATAGTAAGTGGCAGGGTAGGGCTCAGCCTAAGGTCTGTCTGGTTTATTCTGTAGGCTTCAGAAAGCCAGCGGAGGTTTAAAGAGACATGGTCAGATCCCTCTGATGACAGGGTAGGGCAGAAGACAGATCTGATGTCAGAGGGTTGCAGTGGTCCAGGGAAGAAATGGGGGAGGAGGGGGCTGGATTAGCATTGTGGGGGGGGGGGTGTAAGTTGACGGATTAGAGACACGTTTTAGGAGTGGGAATGGCCAGGATTTATGACCATTTAGGGTGACTACAGTGCTCAGTCCTGGGCCAATGGAGAATGAGGCTGTTCTCTGGCTCCACCCTCTTCCTCCAGGGGGTACCTGAGGCCAGTGAGGACTTGGGGCTGTTTCCTATTCTAGAATATCCCATCTCTTGGAAAACCATTATGGGGGGGTACTTTTTGTACTTGATTACAAGTGCTTCATGTTCTTGATTCTAAGTCTTTTCTGACCACCCCTGTTTCTTCCCATGGAGGGATCTTATTTTCGCATCTGCCAGCACTAGCACCCCCCATCCCCCCTCATTGTCTTTCCTCAGAGCCCTTGGAGGAAAAGAGAGATGCCTCTCTCTTTTCTCTTTGGGCACAGTAGGCAGGCATGTTTGGCCTGTACCTCCTCTGGCCCCCAGCTGGAGAGGTGAGACCTGATGGGAGGTGTCCTATAGTGCGGCAAGGCAGTTAGGGGGTCTTTACGTGGGTTTGGGTGAGGGAGGGCAAGGGGAAGGGAGGAGATCGAGTGGGAAGGGAGGGGACATCCCCACAGGGCCAGTCAAGCCCCTTAGCCCCTCAGCAGCCACAGCCTTGAAACCCGACGACCCCGGTGGTGGGTTCCAGCATGGCAAGGTGGTGGCCTTCATCAATGAGAAGATAGCCAGGCATGCAAAAGGCCCTGAGTTCTACCTTGAGAATATATCCCTGTCCTGGGAAGAGACGGAAGACAAGCTCAGGGCCATCCTGGAGGACAGCGCAGTGCCCAGCAAGGTCAAAGAGGCCTGTGCCTGGGGCAGCCTGGCCCTGGGCCTGCACTTCACCTGCAGGCAGGGCCGGTTTCATGGGCACAGAGTGCAGTGGCTGCAGGACTTCGCCAAACTACATAAGTCAGACGCACAAGCCTTGGCCTCAGATGTGAAGAAGCTCACAGTGCAGCAGATGGAGAACAAGGAGACAGCCTTCCAGCTGCTGCGGCAGACTTACGCCAACCTGGCAGAGATGCAGAAAGAGCGGGACCTTCTAAGGTGGAAGCTCCTTCAGGCCCTAGGATTCCCCAGACTTGCTCCCTGCCCTGTCTCCCCGCCACACCCCCTGCCCCCCTTTCCATCCTCAGAACAGGTCTCAACCTTGTCCACTTCTCTCCAAGAGCTGGGGTCTCCCCGGGAGCAGGTAGAAGGAGGAGCAAGTGAGAAGGGAGAGGAGGGTGGCCGCTGCTTCTACTGCCACCGCTGCTGGCGTTGCAGGAGGAGGAGGAAGACAGGAGAAGGATGCGGAGGGGGAAGAGGCCGCAAAGGAGCTGGGTGGAGGCCTCCTGCAGGTTCTTGGAGCTGTGGAGCAGAAATAATTACCCCTCTGGCAGGCAGAGGGAGGGAGCTCTCAGGTCTGTGGAAACAGCCATGTTTTATTTCTCTGAGACCCTGAAGCCCGGGTCCACAGTCTCCCCGGCATCCCTTCCTGTGCAGCTCCCGGCCTCATTCACATACCCCTTCTCATGCCCCTTACTCCCCTTCCCAGAGTCAGCCACAGCATCCCCACCAGCAGCAATGTTCACATCAGGGGCTCCATCTCAGACGGCTCCCCACTGGGGGCCTAGTGTTACCTTAGGGTCTAATGTGGGGGCTCAGGGTATAGACCTTCAATCCCAAAGACACAGGAGAGACTTCGATCCCCATCATCAGAGAAGACCTCCAGTATTTCACAGGCCCGAGGATTGGGACTGCCCTTGGTGTAAGGCCGTAAATTTTTCACAGAGGGAGATTTGCTTCCGCTGCGGGAGGGGAATCTAGCTACAAAACCCTTGAATTCAAAAATGTGAAACAGAACAGAAAAATATCCCAAAGGGAAATCAATTTTCAGAGGCAGGGGAAGAGGTAGGGGAGGGTTTGGGGGGAATGGGTGGGTGGATGGATGGGGCAACTGGGTTGTGAGAGAAGTGGGAAGTGGGATGGAAGGTGGGGTGTGAGGTGGCCACTGGGGAGGTTATAGATTAGGGGGCTGGCAGGAGAGAGATGTAGAGACATGTTTGATGACTCCCTTTGCGTTCCAGAGCATTGGCATTCCACACCCCAGAAGTGCTGCAGCTTCTATTTGTGTCTCTCTCCCTCAGCCCCGGTATCTGGTGGACCTGGGCAGCTATGTATACAACGAACCACTCCCTCCCCAACCTAAGCTATAGATGATTGGAGCAGGAGTGGGCATTTGACCCATCCTGAGCAAAACAGATTCTCACACTAGACAATCTGAACAGAGAGGCAGATGCCAAAGTCAGGATGGTGTTGGGAAATGAAACAATGGGTCACTTGGAGTTGGGGCCAAGGTCAGAGCCATGGATGCCAAGGCCTGACCCTGGCTGTGGGGGAGCAGAACTGGGTGCTTTACAGAGGCCAAGTGTCTCTTAGAGGATGACATTATGAGGTCCCAGGGAACACACAGGCACAGAGAAGTAGAAAGGAGTTGATCCTGTGACCCCAGAGATGGAAAGAGTGGCAGCCCGGCCACTTTTCCACTTTCTGCAATTGTGCTTTGTGAAAAGCTACTTTACACAGATCCCCTTTTCTTGAAGCTAAGTTGAGCGGGTTCCTGTTCTGGGCAACCAGGTTATTTCCAAGACAGAAACTGACACAATAAGAGCAGTTGCAAACCACAGGCCATCAAAGAAAATGTTGGACCTGGCTGGGGAGGTCCTCAGGGAGTGCCAGGTAGTGGGGATTCCTGGATCCCCAGAGTCTCCAGGAATGAACTAGACAGGAAGCTCTTTCATGTTCTCAGCAAGTTATATCACAAGAAACAATCAAAACAGGCCTGGGGCAAACCAGGCTTACACCACAGCAGAGATGTGCCACCTCTAAGGGAATCCCTCAGGGCTGCATACAGAGGATGCCAGCACCAGCTGCAGGTGAGGACTGCTATGGCTGTTCAGCCCCATGACAGGAGAAGCCTCCCCAATGCCCAGTGATCAGAACTGGGGACAGTCAGATCTGATCAAGGAACTCACGCCACAGCCAAGGAGGTGAGTCAGCAACTGACGGTGCCTAAGGGTGGGCTGGGCTAGACCACAGACCAAAGCATGGTGCCATCCTGAGGGATTCTCTCCCCCAGCCCACCACCAGGACAATAGTAGGAGCGGAGTCTGGCTAGAAAGCCCTCAGTGGATTCAGAAATGTGGAATAGAACATATCCCAACGGGATATCAATTTCCAGAGGGAGGGGGTAAACTGGGAAAGGGGGAGTGGGGAGGATGGTCTGCATCTCCCCCTCTGATGACGATAAGATGTCTTGAGAGGGGCTAAATGTGTGGTTTATCCTGCAGGTGGCAGGATGGTGAGGATTCACACCTGGACCAGACTGAGATAACTAGAGGAGCCCTGGACATCGCCTGGAGACTGAGGACCTAGGAACTGAAGCTGACATAGACCTGGGACATCTCTGCAGCGGCTGGATGTGACCTTGGGCTGTCTCCTGTTGGGGCAGGTGTGGAGGTGTGGACAGACATCAGGATGGTTGCCATTGCCCAAAAGCCCCTACCCCCACCCCGACCTTCTGTCCTCATTCACTCTCCAGTGCTTTGTCTGAGGGACACACCGGCAAGATCCCTAACCTGCACTTGTCAGAAGTGTTCTTGGGCTCATTTCTACCATTCTAGAGCCAGGTTTCCCAAACCCAGCACTCTTGACACTTGAGGTTGGATAATTGTTGCAGGGGGCTGTCCAGTACACTGTAGGACGTTCAGCAGAACCCTGGCCTCTAGTAGAGGCCAGGAGCACATCACCCCCTAACTGTGACAACCAAAATTATCTCCAGATATTGTCACATGCCCACTGGAGAGCAAAATCGTCCCTGATTTGGAACCACGGAGGCAATGAGGCATGTAGCGGTAGTCAGAACAGAGGGAAGAGAGTTGCAAGGGGAGTGTGCTCAGCAGTGCCCGGGGCTGCAGGGGGGCCCCTAAGATAGGAGGTGAAAAGTGCCCACTGGGTCTGGCGTTCACTTTCGATCTTTGAGCAGGTCTGGGTACAGGAGGGGCAGAAGGCAAACTGCAAGGATTGAGGATGTGCACTCAGTGAGGGAGGCTTTCCTTCAAGGACTTCTGGCTGCGGAGGGAAGGAGTGAGGTGGGATACATGGCTGAGAGAGGGTTCTTTTGAATATGGGAGAAACTTGAGCCATGAGGAAGGAGATAGCTGAAGAAAGCTTGAAAACGCAAGAAATATGTAAACGAATGAGGTAGATCCTGCAGACTGTACTGGAGGCACGTCCATGGTACTGTTCAATGAAAAAAAAACACGACAGGGTCAATTTTGTTTTTTTGTGAAACAAAACCCCCAAAAGTTCTATAAATGCGTATATATATGCTACGTATATTATAGATTTATGTGTGCTTTACGTTACAGATTTATGTTTGAATAAGCATAGAAAAAGGTCTGGAAAGATATTCAGCAAAAAAGGTATTACCTAGGGAGGGTGGGATCAAAGTCAGAATAGGAAATAGGAGTTGGCGATGTGGAGGTATGGGGTGGGATGGGGTACAGGGCAGTAGGGTGGAAGGCTTTTATATCTTTACATACTTCTGTGTTTTATAAAGTGAAACAATTAAGTGCTCACAAAAATACAAAAATAAAAGGCAGTGAATTTACTGGGTTGGGCGGGTTTGGAAAGGCCACCTCTTCCTCTGGGACTAGAAGGAAAGAGAACAGACACTGATCTGTATGTTGAGGGGGTGGGAAACCAACGGGGTTCATGCCTGTGTGTTCGTGATGTGGACGGACAAGCAGACAAGACACCTGAGAGTGAGCAAGGACCGAAGGTCAGGGTGGGAGTGGGGGCTTCTGAGCAACGGCACTATGGGGAATAACTGAGGGAGATGGAGGTGGGGAATGGAGGGAGAGAAAAGGATCATCCAGCTGCATGGACTGAGATAGAACCCAACTGAAAGAAAACCAACCAGGAGGACTGTGGAATTCTGGAAGGAAAAGGAAGGAGGTTAGGTCCAGCAGGGACACCAGACACAAATCTCTTAGGTGTTACAGCCTGCCACCCATTTACTACAGCAAAAACAGCACCTACAAAAGGGGAAGAGGCAGGAGGGGCTGGCAGGGATCTGTGCCTGACTCCCTACCCCTTCTAGGCTCATAGCACATCTTTTCATTTGCTTTTTCGCTATAGAAAACAGAGCACTAGTTATACTTTTTCTTCAGGTGCGATCGTCTGGGAGTACAATTTCTAGCAACCCAGTCTTTACCTGCAAAGATCTAAGAGTTTAAAGCAAAGTTCAACTTACTTCAGGTCTCTGATTTTACAATCTGGATTACGCAGTACTTGGCAGAGCAAGTGTAGCCGAGACACTGGCAAATTGCACAGCTGGAAGGACCTAAAAGAGGTGAGAAAGCAAAAATAATTTAAAACAAAATAATTAAAAACAAAATTTTAAGCCAAAGTCTTATTTTGGCTTTTGTTACCATACTAGTACTAACCTACCTCTTCCAAAAACCTTAGGAGGTATTACTCCATTTTGAAAATAAGGAAATAAAAGTTCCCCCAAAATTAAATAATTTGCTCAAGGTCACATAGGTAGGAAGAGAACGGAGGTCAGTATTCAGGTCTATCTGACTCCAAAGCCAAAGCCACTGTTACTGTGTGCCAGGCATCAAGGTAAGCACTTTAAATACACAAATTATCTTATCTGGTCCTTAATTCAACGAAAGGTATTGTAGTCACTATTTTGCAGATGCTCAGAGAGGTCAAGTGACTTGCCCGAGCTATCTTTACAATATAACTGATTCTTGGTCATCAGTACGAATAGAAAAATTAATGACCGTAACTGAGAACTAGGAAAGTTCAATAGTAAACTCCCACTTAGTCAACATGCTTAGGAAAGGAGTATTTGGGGTTAAATTTTGAAGAGAATTTAAGCCCTCCAATAAAGGCAGTACGGTTAGGGGTATGAACTCCATCTAAGGTTGATTTTCTGGAAATCCAGAATGAACTAGAAGCCGCTTTTTGTTTCCATCAGTGTTTAAAAATCTCTCAATGTATTTGCCCATTATTTAACTTTATAATATACAGTTGGACTGAAGGTATCATGAATTCCTCAAGGCACTATAGCCAAGGTCCTTCATAATTCTGAGTCCATGTAACCTCTCCTACTCCTTTCCTTCTAGTCCCAAACACAAACACTTGCTGTACCTCCTTTCTTCTCCCCACTTTCCTCAAACACACATAGCTCACGCTCATTTCTACCTCTATGCTACTGCCCACTGAGGAAATACAACTATCAGATAAAAGACTCAGGTTAAATCACTCCCCAAGTAGTGCTCACTTGTGCTTCTGCTCACTCTTGTCTCCTTCTCAAGGTCCACTACCCCTCAGCTGGCCCTACAACTAAAGGAGAGGTAACTGTCCATCTTAAACTGAGTACTGAGAACAGACTTACAACCACTGGCATTTTCTAGATAACACAGGCATAAGCTTTTTTGGCTGCTTTAGTCAGTAAGTCAGGAGAACTGTATTTTATAGTGCACAGAGTCCATATTATTATATACGTGGTTTACCTAAGCCTCTTTGAACTCCAGCTGTGGACGCTCTGTGCAGGTGCAAGTCTCATGGAAAGAGCCCAGGCTTTACAGCAATAAATACAGGAGTGCAGCTCTGCCCCTTACTAACCTGGAGCTCTTGGAGGCCTCAGTGATGAAGTATACGCAGAGGAGAGTGACAACCAATTCAATGCTAAGTTTGCAAGCTTTTCCAGAATAGTCATCAACATCAAAATAGCAAAGTCCCCAATGATAATCTTGATGACTTATGTGCTCATAACACTTTATAATTACAAAGCGCATTCACAGAGTGACAATGAAGACTAATAGATACACACACACACACTCATACACACACACTTACAGAGGCTAGCCCAGGGCCTGGCACATAGTAAGTGCTCAAAATGTTAGCTTTCCCTCAGTGTCTACCTACGACAGTGTTCAACATGCGATAGATATTCAATAAATCATTATTGTGTTGATTGACATAAAATATGGAAAACAGAGATGTTCCTTTTTATTTATAGACAATGCTAGAAATGATCATGTGCCTGAATACTTAAAATAAACAGTAAAGTCCATTGTTTCTGAAGGCCAAAACACAGGAGAAAAGACATTACTATACTTACTGATTAAGTGTCAAAGCTGGTGGCATGAATGCTGAGGCTCGCTCTTCCTCCTCAAATCCAAGTAGATGCTGGCACTTCAGAGTCACTGACAGGTGACTGTGACTACTTTTTACACAGAACGACATAGCCAGAATGTCCATTTTTGTATAGGTAGGTTGAAGCAGTATAATTGAATTTAAATCACCAATTATCCTTTTTGCATATTCTTCTTCCTGAATCTCATACAAGCAGTGAAACAAGTCCATTGGCTCAATCTGTAGCCTAGAAGATTTATCCTTTATTTCTTTCTCAGTCCACTTCAATAACTCCTCTCGAAGTCCTGGAGAGACTTTTCTGCCAAAAGTAGTTTCCAAAGCCTTCCCCTTTCCTTTATGTAAGAGGCCAAACAAGAACTGTATCGTTAATGACGAAAACCCTTTTCCATATTGTTGGAATATTTCTTGCCACGTTTTCCCCACTTGATCAAAAAACATCCAGCTGCTGTCATTCTTCAGCGCATAGAACACAGCAGTCAAGAACTCTTGGAAACTGAAGTGAAGGAAAGTGTAGACATTGACACCTCCTTCAGCTTTTTTCAAAAAGTGATTGAGAAAAGTGCAGTTGGTATCATACACTCCTATCCCATGTCTTCTGAGGTCGCTGACTTCAAATAGGACCTGCTGGTTCTGCAGTCCCTTTGCAGCCAAAGAGCAAAGGCCCCACAGGCAACTTTGTCCCTTCCACACGGAGACGCCTGTAAGGGTTTTGAGGCACTTGGAAAAGTAGAACAGATACACATCAGTCATGGTCTGAAGTGACCTCATGAGAGTCCTGTCATCATCTCCCTGTGACTGCAGGACACTGCAGATCATCCAGGAGATGATGGGAAGAGAAGACATAATGTCAAGGCCCTCATTTTCTCGTAGATCATAAAAGACTCTCATTGCTGTATTAGCACCCAAAAACTGACTCAAGAAATATGCTCTCTTTTCAGCATCTGTAAACCACAGGATCTCTGCCTGGATAGGTTGTTTTAACAGAGAGTGGAGTTTCTTCATGGTCGTAGGTCGGGCGGTTATCAGGAGGGATGATTCGGGGAACAGCTTTTTCCTCACAAAACTACATAAGAGGGTCTCTACTGGCTTCCTTTCCTGGGGGTTAGCACTAAGATCCTCTTCCTGGTCACCTACAGTGTGCTGAAGCTCAGGAAATCCATCAAGAATAAACAGAAGCTTCTCTGGATACATAAGAGTAACGTCCAGGATGGGTCCGTTTATATCTTGAAAAGTGTTAGTGATCAGGTCAGCAGCACTAAGGTTAGCAATATGGCTTATTTCTCTGCAGTTTACATAGATGAGATAGTCAAACCTGCCTGGAGTGACCGTTCCCGCTGCCCAGTCAAACATGAACTTGTGCACCACAGCTGTTTTCCCAGTCCCCGCACATCCCTGAAGCACCACAGTTCGGGATGAGCTGGAGCCCTCTTCATCGGGATCAAAGACATGTTCCATCTCAATAAAATTATCTTGTTGAGGAATTCCACAGGATGCCTCTTCTGATATACAGTGCTCTTTTACAACAAGCAGTCGCGACTCTATATGCTTGCCATGGTGATAACATTTATCGACTCCTATTTTTAGGTATTTTTCTTTTAGATGTTTTCTAAATACTTCCCGGTAATCTAATGAGGTGACACCAAAAGTTAGTAACCACAGAATCCTAAGCAACAAACAACTATAACTAATACTACCATCTTCACTTGGATGTCTCACTTACAGGTCTAAACCTGAGCTCTTGATTTCTACGCCACTGCTCCCTCCCCAAAAAAAACTCTCCCCAAGCATTTCATTTCAGTTAAGTGGTGCCACCCAGTTGCTGAAAAAAATATTAGGAGTTATTCTTTATTTCTTTTTTCCCTTGAATCCTTCACATCCCATCAATTAGCAAGGCCTAACATTTAAACCTCCAAAATAAGTTTCCAATCCACTTATTTATCACTAGGTCCTCAAATACTACCCAAGTACAAGGCACTATCAGCTCTTCCCTGGACTGCTGAAATCACCTCCTACTCATCTACTCTTGCCCATCTATGGCTCCTCTCCACACAGCAGCCCATGTGATCTAAAAATATCAACTACATCATGTCACTGCCCTGCCCAAAACCTTTCAAGAGCTCTTCATTGCATTTGGTATAAAATCCAGATCTTTACCTTATCCTACAAAGTATGCCACAATCTGGGCCCTACCTATCTCCCCTCCCAGCCTCATTTTATATCACCATCCTTCTCAGTCCCTACACTAAAGCCACAATGGCCTACTTTTAGTTTATCACAAATACCATGCTCTTTCCCACTCCAGGCCTTTCCACTAGCTATTCTCTCTGCCTGGAACACTCTTCCTCCTGCTATTCCCATGGAGAGCTCCTTCTCATCCTTCAGATCTCAACTTAGAAATTACTTTCTAGAAGAGGACTTGCCTGACCACCCAATTTAAAGCATATCCTCTCTACTATTCCCTTTCCCAGCACTCTGTTTTCCCTGCATAGCACTTCACTTATCAAAGTTTATAATTGCCTTGTTTATTTTTTCATTTTCTGTCTTTCCCATTAAACAATAATCTACATGAAGGCAGGGACCTTGTCTATCTTCTTCCCCATAGTACCCTAAGTACCCAAAATGGTGCCTGGCACATAGTAGACACTCAATAAATATTTATTGAATATGGCTATAAATGCTTTTGAATTAAAAACAAGTCATTTATTATTACCTATTCTGTGCCAGATACTGTGCTAGGCCCCTTGCATACGTTTCTGATTTAACTCTCACATTAATCCCATGAAGTAGGTATTACCCACATTTTACAGTTGAGGAAATTGACACTCATAAGCAGGGTCATAAGTTCATGGGTAGGCAATCTGTGCACAGGTCTCATGCTCAGAAGGACCCATGCTTGGTGTAATGCTCTGCTGCTGCTATCCTGAATATCTTATTTTAATTCTAATTTAGATTTTATTCCTCCCCAAAGCCCCAGTACATGGTTGTATATCCTAGTTGTAAGTCATTCTAGTTCTTCTATGTGAGCCACCATCACATCATGGCAGCTGGTGTGATTCTGTGATGGGGAAGCAAACCTCAGCCACCAAAGCAGTGAGTGCCAAACTTTAACCACTAGGCCATCAGGGCTGGCTCTTAATAATTTTTGAACCAAGGATCCTGCCTTTTCATTTTGCACTGTACCCCATAAATTATGTAGCTAGTCCTGCTTACAGCATTAGTAACTTGTCCAAGGTTCAACAGCTAGTAAGTGGCAGAGACTTAATTAAGATTCAGGTTTGTCTGAAGCCCTGATCTATGTGCTTAAATACCATACTACATAGCTTTTCACCTTCTGTAACTAGAAAAACTAATCCAAAGAGTCAGTTATCAAGTTCCAAATCCTGTTAAGTGAATGTGTAAGCTTCTTGTAGGATTTCTCACAAAAGCGTTCCTTGGAACACTATTTTGCAAGATATTAATAGGAGAGCTGTGAAAAAGGTGCCCTGCGGTCAAATAAGTTAAGGGGCATGCACCCTCTCTCCCCTTTAAGAGTTTCTCAATGTATATTAGCATATGAAAGGCTCTGAGACGACCCACAGTAAAAAAAAAAAAAGGGGTGTTTAACTTTGTTTAGTCCAGCATTTTCTGGTCTTAAATGAATATAGAATCCTTCTCTAAAAGCAAAGTTATTAACTCCTGGAGAATAGTGTTCTGTAGAACTCAGTTTAGGGAATGCTGATCTAGATGAGTGTTGGCAAACTTTTTCTGTAAAATCCTGTAAACAGTTTAGGCTTTTGGGTCTCTGTTGCAATTACCCAACTCTGCCATCTTAGCCGAAAGCAGCCATAGACTTTATGTTAATAAATGGGCATGGTTGGTTCCAGTAAAACTTTTACTTAAAAATCAGGCAGCTGACTGGATTTGGCCCAGCGGCTCTAACTTGTTGACTTCCATCTAGATCATCCCAGAAGCAGACTGGTCCTTTCTAGCCATAAAGTTTTGTACATCTGGTGCTTGATCACCGCCATGGGAGGTCCTCCCAGTATTCGAATACCTATTCTATACGATATAAAAGTCCTACTTGTTATGATAGTTAAAGGCTTCATAGATGTTACCAGAAATATCAATAACTATTGCCCAATGAATATGGGAGAGGAATGAGCAGCCAGGTTCATGAGAGGCATTATTCCCAAAACAGAAAAAGAGAATAAAACAGAAAAGACATCTACCTATAAGCTCCTTCCATGAATATGAAGCCAGAGAACCTGAAGCAGCTGTGGGAGGAAAAGAGTTGAGGTTAAGAGTAGCACAAAAGACACCTTTATACCAAAACATGAAATATACAGAAATTTAGTCAATTACAGCCATTCAGGCTGTTCCACAAACAGAAATACAACCAAGAAAGTAAGTTACCTCACATCTATTCTAACTTACCCACCATGGTATTTTATAGCTAATGTTCAACATAAAGTAAAATGTAAGAACTTCCCATATAGATAATTTAGGATGTAAACACCTACATTTATATGATCAATAAGGAAAATTTTAGGCATGAACTTAAAGGGGCATACATTATTTGAAGACACTGTTTCTGGTATTTTGCTTTCCACTGAACATTAGCCTATTGGTTCTGCTGCAGCTTCTGTTGAGCCTAACTCGTTAATGAGAAGGAATAAGGCATTGCTGATGTTAGTTCAACAGATAGATACAACAACTTACACTCAATACATAGACACACACACTCAATCCAAACACTTACATCTATAGGTATAGAGATAAAAATATACACATGCATGCGTGCACACACACCACACACTCTCCTCAAAATTCCTATAGGTTTTTAGTACTTGCACACTTTCAAAAGCAAGAGTGAGACTTATAGTTGGGAGAAGGTGTGACTAGGTGGATGAGAGGAAGCAGAGTCTGGAGAGGCAGATACTAGAATGTCACAGAAATGGGCAGGCAAGTGAGTGGTTTGTTGAAGATAACAAGTTTCTATTCCCCTTAACTAAACATCCTTTGGAGTTCAGGAATCAGTCACAGGGAAAGGACTCCAGCAATCTTCACTCTTTGCTCTTTTGTGCTGTCTCCTGTGAAAATCTGTGGTTACAGTAGGGGGAGAGACTTAAGAGTCTTTTATGATTATAAATGCTTTTGGAATTATGGAAAACAGTAGAAACCACAATTGCCTCTTCTCCTTTCTGTCCTTTTCCTCATTTTGGGAAACACAAATATTGTGGAGGCAGTTTCAAGAGATTATTAATGGACAAATATGGTATCCATGTAATATCTTAATATACACACTCCTATGCACATGCAACACAATTTTAACGATTTGCAAGAATCCCAAAATCTACGAGGAGAAGAAGTTGGGGAAAGATAATGAACAGGATTACCTAGATTATACTCTCTCTTCCCACATTTAGTTACTCACCTTTCTGTTCAGACAATAAACTCCAGGTACAAGCAGGTTCCATATCTTTTCTTTTCTTTTGACTGTTCATCCTGGCAAATGAAGAAGACCGTAATCCAAAACAGAGATGATGACTGTAAGGCACAGTGGAAGCCCAGAGTAAAAAAGTAACTCAAGAAAGACTACCCATTTCAGGCATTATAGAGCTTAGGAAGAGAGAAGGCCCAATAAGCAAGTAGACAGCTGGGGTGGGACTTGAAGGATCATACGAAGATAGACCAAAGCCAACAGTCTTCAACTTGAAGATAAAAATACTAAAAGAGGATAGAATGTCTGTAAACTTTTGAAAAGTACACATACAGGGAATGTCAAATTGGGCTCTGAGTTGGGTTACAATGGAAAGCATAGGATTTAGGGAGTATACCTCTAATGTTTAGGTTCAAGATAAGAAAGAATAACTATGACCTTCCACAACATATTTTTGGTGCCATTGGTAAAGGGAGAATTCTAAGACCATAGATTGGAATACTGTAGTATAAGAGAAACAGTCTAGAGAGTCAGGAGACCTAGGCCCTAGCTCCATGTCTGTAACTATCTACCTATAGACCTTGAGTAAGATTCTTCTACTTTCTGGGTCTGTTTTATTATTTTTAAAATGGCTGAGGGAATTAACATTGCCCAGGTTTCTTTTCAGGTTCAACATTGTAAGATCAGTGGTTCTCAGTCCCAGCTGCACATTAAAATCACCTTCACACCACCCTCTGAAATTTCTTTTTCTTTTTTTGCAATATTACTTATCACTTTCTAACATACTCGATAATTTTCTTCTGTATTACGCTTATTGTTTTCAGTCTTTCCCACCTAAAGTGAACTACTGGCCCCTATTCTCGGCCTTGGCCATGAACTTTGCGGGTCCACACAAAAGAAGTGGAGCTTATTTTCCCAACTCTTGTCTTTGAGCTCAGCCTTGAGACTTGCTTTGGCTAATGGAGTGTACACAGATGTGACTCAAGCAGGGGCGTGAAATATGCTTGCACAGTTGAACATATCCCCTCTCGTGATTCTGCCACTAACATGAGATGAACCATGAGAGAAACAAGCCTCAGCTAGTTCACTAGTCTGAGGATGAAGAAATACATGAAGCAGAGCTACTCATTTACTCACAGTCCTGCAGTAAGAAAAGTAGAATCACCCCGGCCTGAGTCAGAGTTGCCCAACAGAGCCCTGCCTAATCAGCTGAATCTCAGTTGGCCTCCAGATCTGCGAGAATAAGTGCTTAATAAATTCTGAATTTCTCATGCCACCGAGATTTTGTGGTTGTTATATATCATTGTGGCAATAATTAACTGATACATCTTGCTAGAAAGTAAATGCCCAGAAAGTGTTTGGCATAGAGAAGACATTCATAAAATGTTTATTGAATGAATGAATGAATAAAAGCCTTTTTTTAAAAAAAAAATTCCAATGCCCAGTCTGCATTCCTGATAAATTAAATCAGAATCTTTGATGACGAGGTTTGCCATTGATTTTTTTTTTAAATCTCCTTAGAGGATTCTAATACACAGCAAGGGAAGAAAGCCACAGTTCAAAGATTTAGTTATTTTTGATAGAGGTTAGTGTATTGGTGAAACACACAAGATTTGGAATCAAACAGATGTTTCCAAGCCCGGATTCTACCACTTACTAACTATGTGACAAGCATGGAGTTAATATCTCTGAACCTCACATTCCTCAACTGTTAAATAGGGTTAGCAAGGGTACTTTCCTTATAAGGTTATTATGAGGATTAAGTGAGATAATGCACATAAAGTATTCAGTACACTACATGGTACACAGTAAGGGCTCAAAAATCCTAAACTATAGCTAATGTTGGCGTTGTTGTATCATTTAATATGGAGTAGAAATGTCTTTGAACTCAGACACTCCTTACTTAAATCCCATTTCCACTGCTTTGCAGCAATATTACCTTGAGTAGATTACTCAAACTCTCTGAGACTACAGTAACCCATCTCTAAAATATGGTGATAATAATAACTACTTCATTAATTTCTTGTGAGGATTAAATAAGATGACATACATAAAACACTTAGCACAGGACCAAGTGCAATATAAATAATGAATGTTAGAGAAAAAAATAAGATGGCATTTATTATAACTGACAGAAAGTAGTTACATTCCATTAAAATCTCCACATAACAATTTCATCGTCATGAGATGGAGTGTTCCCAGCACAGCATTATATTCCCACATCCCGGGCTCTTTTCTCAATAACTAGGAATATCATGTCCTCTAAAAAATAGAAACAATCCTCCAGTTACAAATTACTCCAGTAAGCACTCCTGCCTTCAGGCAATGAAGCTGGAGGAGTGCACGGCCACTTACTCTCTTCCTGGGCAATCTCAGCCATGCGCATTATTTCAGTCATCCTTGCAACTCCTAATTGTTTATCCTAGTCTAGCCCTCTCCTCTGAGATCCAGATTTATCTTCTAAAGGCTTACTCAATATCTTCACTTGGATGTTGGCATCCTCTTCTTCTTGCCTCCTTTGGTAGCTATTGCTTGGTTTCTCCAGCATTCTTTCACTGATCTTTGTTCTGATAAGAGATCTCATCCCTCTTAGTGGAATAATCAGATTCTCTGTGACTGAATTTTTAAATCTGAGTGGAGACTCTAGGGACTGAGCTTCTGCTACCCAAATGCCTTCAGCTTCCTTAGTTCCTGACCTCCTTGACGTCTTGTTATACAACACTCCATTTGGTTTTGAGCAACTCTAGTAGTCCTTTCAAAAATCCCAATTTTTGCTTAAGTTACGCAGAATCAATTTCTGTTGCCTGAACTAAGAACTCTGACACAGAAATTACACCAGAGAGTGAGTTAGAGTCAACAGACCTTTGGGGAATTATGAGGGCATTTTATAACTGATTATTAGACCAAGTTAGAATAAAAGGCTGTGAGATGGCCCAAATTCCAGGATGGGAAAGTAGTATCCATTGTAACAGGATCTCCACTAGAACATATGGAATCTTTCTGCAAAGTACTAAAAGGTGCCTTCTCCAAGAAAACAAATCAAAGTAAGATGTCTCCTCTGGGCAATTGAATTAAAATTGGTAAAGTGAAGCTTCTTCCTCTCAGCTAGGGCAGCACCGAGCCAGGCAACACAAGTTAGAGAGCAGAGTATAAGCTAATTTCAGTCCCCTTCACACCCTTGGCTGTGTGCCTTTTCAGTCAACAAACTGCACAACTTTTCATGGTGACTCCACATGGTGTGCATGCTGCTGAAAACAAGGGAGAGCAACGTTACAAATTTAAATATCAAATTTCACCTCCACTCATCTATATTGTACTTTTTTTATTGAGATATAATTCACATATCATAAAATTCACCCTTTTAAAGCGTACAATTCAATGCTTTGTGGTATATTCACAAAGTTTTGCAAGCATCCCTACTATCTAATTCCAGAACATGTTCATCATCCCAAAAAGGAATGCTGTACGCATTAAACAGACACCCCCCACTCTTCACTCTCCCAGCCCCTGGCAACTACAATTCTACTTTCTGTCTCTAAGGATTTGCCTATCCTAGACATTTCATAGAAATGCAATTATACAATACGTGGCCTTTTGTGTTTGGCTTCTTTCATTTAGCATGATATTTTCAAAATTCATTCATGTTGTAGCATGTATCAGTAATTCATTCCTTTTTATGACTGAATAATAATAATCTACTTCACACTCGCTAGGATGGTTATAATTTTAAAAAATGGAAAATGGAAAAAAATGTGAAATAACTGGAACCCTCATACATTGCTGGTGGGAATATAAAATGGCACAGCCACTGAGGAAAAGTTTGACAGTTCCTCAATAAGTTAAACACAGAATTACCATATGACCCCATAATTCTACTCCTAAGTATATATCCAAAAGAATTGAAAATAGGTATTTAAACAAAAATTTGTACAAGAATATACACAGCAGCACTAGACACAATAGCAGAAAGGTGGAAACAAACACAATGTCCATCAACGGATAAACAAAATGTGGTATATACTTACAATGGAATATTATGCATCCATAATAAGGAACAAAGCACTGATATGTGCTATAACATGGGTGAAACTTGAAAATATTATGCCCAGTGAAAGAATACAGACACAAAAGGCCACACATTGCATGATTCCATTTATATGAAATGTACAGAATAGGCAAATCCACAGAGACAGAGAGTAGATTAGCAGTTGCCCAGGGATCGGGTAAATGCGGAACGGTAGTGACTGCTAATGGTTACGAGATTTCTGTTTGGGGTGTTGGAAATATTCTGAAATTGGATAGTGACGGTTGCACAGCATTGTGAATATACTAGAAATCACTAAATTGCACATGTTAAAAGGGTGGATTTTACAGTATGTGAATAAAATCAATCAATATTAAATAAAATCAATAAACTAAACTTATTGTGCTAATTATTTTGCAATATATACATATATCAAGTTAATATGTTGTACACCTAAAACTAATATAATGTGGTATGTCAATTTTAAAAGTACAAAAAGAAAGAATCGATTGTAAAAGTAGAAAAAAATCAATAAAAAATGCAATTATAAAAGAAAATGGGAAAGTGGAAACAACCCAAACGTCCACTGATGAATGGGTAAACAAAATGTGGGATACACACACAGCGGAATAATATTCAGCCTTTACAAGGAAGAAAATTCTGAAACATGCCAAATGAATGAGCCTTGGAGACAGTACATTAAGTGAAATAAGCCAGACACAAAAGAACAAATATTATATGATTGCACTTACATGAGATACCTAGAATAGCCAAATTCAGAGAGTCAGAAAGTAGAACAGTGTTTACCAGCGGCTGAGGGGAGAGGGTAATCAGGAGTTACTCTTTAATGGGTACAGAGTTTCAGTTTGGGAAGATGAAAAAGTTCTGGAGACGGATAGTGATGATGGTTGCATAACAATGTGAATGTACTTAACGCTACTGAACTGTACACTTAACAATGACTAAAGTGATAAGTTTTATGTTATGTATATTTTACCACAATGAAAAACAAAAGAAAATGAGCAAAATATTTGAACAGACCTTTCACAAAAGAAGACAAATGGCCAATAGCACATCAAAAGATGCTTAACATCATTAGTCATTAGGGAAATGCAAATAAAAACTGCAATGAGGTATCACTTCACACCCACCAGAATAGTTAATATTCAAAAGACTGACAATGCCAACTGTTCGTAAGGATGTTGGTGGGAGAGTGAAATGGTAAAGATATGGCAGTTTTATATAAAACAAACATATACCTATCCTATGACCCAGCAATTCCATTCCTAGGTATTTACCCAAAAAAAATGAAAATATATGTTCACAAAAAGAATGATACAAGAATGGCTATAGCAGTTTTATTCACAATAACCCAAACTAGAAACAGCCCAGGTATCCATGAACACAAGAGCGTATAAGCAAACTGCGATATAATCCATACAATGGAGTGTTACTCAGCAATAAAAAAGACTGAAGTACTGATACGGCAACAATGTGGATGACTCATTATGTACAGAGAGAAGCTTTACACAAAAGAGTAAATATTGTGTAATTCCACTTAAATGAAATTCCAGAATGTGCAAAACCAATCTATGACAATAAATCAGAACAGTGACTACTTCTGGTGGGGAAGCAGAGGTGGGGATTAACTGCCAAGGCGGGACTCTCTGGTATATATGTACAATGGAATATTAGCCATAAAAGAGAATGGAATCTTGCCATCTGTGACAACATGGATGAACCCTGAAGGTATCATGAGAGAAGTCAGAGACTGAAAGACAAATACTGCATGATCTCACTTATATGTGGAATCAAAAAAAAAAAAAAGAAGCTCATAGATACAGAGAACAGATTAGTAGTTGCCGGGGGGGGGGGGGGGGGGCAGGATGAGGGTGGGCGAAATGGGTGAAGGTGGTCAAAAGGTACAAACTTCCAGTTATAAAATAAACAAGTCGTGGGGATGTAACGTACAGCATGGTGACTATAGTTAACAATACTGCATTGCATGTTTGAAAGTTGCTAAGAGAGTAGATCTTAAAAGTTCTCATCACAAGATAAAAAAAAAACCTCTATAATTATTTATGGTGACAGATGTTAACTAGACTTATTGCAGTGATCATTTTGCAACATGTACAAATATTGAATCATTGTGTTGTACACCTGAAACTAATACAATGTCATATGTCAACTACGCCTTAATAAAAAATTAATAATTATTGAAATAGAAAGCAAACAATAATAAAACAATAGAGTAGATCAATAAAAGAAAATGATAGTTCTTTGAAAAAAACAATAAAATGGACAAATTTTTGACAAGTATGATTTCAAAAATAAAGGCACAAATTAACATAAAAATGAAAGGGAAACAAACTACAGAAACAGAAGAGATTAAAAAATCATCAGAAAGTACTATATATAACTTTTATACTAATAATTTCAAAAATCTTGGTGAAGTGGATAATTTCCAAGAAAATAACCAAAATTGGCCTAAGAAATGGAAAATTTAAACAGAGCAGTTAATCATAGAAGAATGTGAAATGATAATAATCTTCCTCAATAGTCTCCAGCCCCAAAAAGTTTTGTGGCAGAGTGTGACCAAACCGTATAAGGAACAGATTAATCAAACTTTATATAAAATTTTCCATAACAAAACAAAAGAAGGAAATGACACCACACAGCTATAAAGCTAGTATAATCTTGATACCAAAACTGACAAGTAAAGAGAAATAAATTATAGACCCATCTCACCTATGAACCTAGATATAAAAACGCATAACCTTAATACCAAAATTGGACAAGCACAAGAAAACTATAGCCCATCATTTTTCACAGGGGTGCTAAGGGGATTTTTCGTGGAACAATTCTTCACTTAGCATCCCTGATCCCCATCTACTAAATGCCAGTAGGACTCACCCCACACACACTCAATAAACTGACAAACAAAAGCACCTCCGGACATTTCCAAACGCCCCCTAGAGGAGGGGATCAGCTCCAAGCTGAGGACCAATGCTACAGGCAGCCTCACTTATGAACATAGATACAAAACTGCTAAATAAAACATTAATCCCTCAAATCTTGCAGTACATTAAAAAGATACATCATGCCCTGAAAGGTTAATCCTAGGAATGCAGGGAACCTTTAACATTGACAGATCTGTCAGTGTGGAACAGGGCACCAACCCCTTACTTGGAAAATTGGCAATTACAGGGAAAGAGTTAAGCATTTATCCTGTCTTTCCTATAGGAACTGTATTTTAGGCTTAACAAATAGTCCTAGTAGATGAGAGACAGTTCTTCACACAGAAGTATGCTAGCTAATAAATGCTGAAAGAATGACAGAATTAGAAAATCACTAGTTTGAAACCCTTAAGGAAATAATTGATTCAGACGTTGTCAAATGGATGGTAAGGCCATTAGGTGAAACTATGATGGAGAACCTTACAATGAAAGGATTAGACTATGCCCAGTTCTATCCACTTTTAGTATCACTAAAAGTGCGATAAGCAAACATTATGTAAAAGGAAGTACATAGTATCAACCATGAAATAGTCTTTCCAAATAATAATAAAGAACCTGAGTCTGATCAAGTATTTAGATCTAGCTTCCAGTCTACAGGGAATATAGGCAATACTGAAATAAGTAAAACAGCACATCAAGGAAGTAATCGGCCAAATCCCGAACGAGGGAGAGTCTACAGGACAAACGCCAAGCTTCTTCAACAAGTCGATGCCATGAAAACAAAAGGGAGGAGATGATGTTCTGTTTTAGCTTTTTAAAAACTTAAAAGTAACTCAAGAGATATAACCTAATACAACAGTTGACTTTGGTTGGATCCTGATTGGAACAAACCCCATGGTAAAAACAGTTTTTAGACAATTGGAAAAATCTGAATATGCGCTGGGCATCAGTGTGATAATGGCATTATGATTATACGAAAAGATGTCCTTTTTGCTATAATTTTTTGTGATGCATACTGAAATATTTAGGAGTGAAATCATATGACATTCACAATCAACCTAAAATACCCCAGCACAAAAGAAGGGAGGGGGATAGCTGAAACAAGTATGGCAAAATGTTGATGGCTATTGAAGCGGAGTGATGGGTACACGAGGGTTTATTGCGCTCTCTACTGTCGTTTATGTTTGGAAATTTTCATAACAGAAAAAATTTTAAAGCTATCAACACAATTCAATGGATTAACAATTTAAAAGGGAAAAAACTATATGTTCCAACCTGTAGATGAAAAAGCAATTGATAAAATTTCATATCTACTCTTGCTTTTAAAAAGCCTCAGAAAACTAGGAATTAAAGAAAACATTTAACTTAATAAAGGACAACTGGCAGAAACCCAGAGTAAACATCATACTTGATAAAATTTTAGAAGAATTCCCCTTAAAGGGAGGGATAAGATAACAATGTCTGATATCATTGCTACTATTAAATCTTATACTGGAGATCTTAGCCAATGCATTCAGACAAGAAAAACACACGTGGTATACAGGTGGAAGACAAAGAGACAAAGCTATCAATATTTGCACATAACCTATTTACCTCCCAAGAAAATCCAATAGAATCAATGAACAAACTATTAAAAAGAAAAGAATTCAGTAAAGTTGTTGGACAAAAAATTCCATACAAAACCCAACAGCTTTCACATACATCCAAAATAATTATAAAATGAAAGAAAAATCCTATTAATAGTAGCACCAAAAGCTATACAGTATCTAGAAATAAGCCAAACAGGATATGTTCAAGACATTTATGGTGAAAATTATGAAACATTACCAAAGGACTTAAAAACTTGAATAGAGAGCCATACCACGTTTATTCATATAAAAGACAACTCATTAATGTAAAGATGGCAATTTTCCCCAGTTAAATCTGTAAACTCAATGCAATGCCAACAAAAATGCCAATAAGATTCTATATGGGTATGACAATCTGATTCTAAAATCAGTGTAAAAAAGTAAATATGCAAGAATAACATAAAATTGCAGGAAAAAAAGAAGACTCTTTCCACGACAGATATCAAACATATTACAAAACTATAGAAATTAAAAGTGTGGTATGAATGCAAATATAAAGAAATGGCTCAGTAGAACCAAATAAAAAATCATGAAACAAACCTAAGCATGCATAAGAATCTAGTATAGACTAAAAGTAGCACTCAGAAGTCAGTAGAGAAAGTAAAGAGGGAAGGATGTACAAGGATATACAGTGCAGCACGTTTTATATTAGCATAAACTTGGAAATAACTATGTCAATGGGGAAATGGCTACACAAATTCTAGCCTATCTATTCTGTATGATACTCTTCAACAATGAAAAAGAATGAGTTAGACTTAAATGTACTAACATGAAAAGTTCTCAGACACAATGTTGCAAGAGCAGCAAGCAGCAGAACAATGCATATATAAGCATGATATAATTTATATTTTTTAATAATACTAAATAATACCATATATTCTCCGTGTGCGTGTGTGTGAGAGAGACAGAGAGAGAAATGTTTGCAAACGAAAAGGTCTGGGAGAAGTTATGTCAAACAGTGAGTAGGGAAGGGGAGAGGCAGAGAGGAAATCAATGATGACCAAAGGAGGTTTTAGCCTTCCCTGTAACATTCCAATCCTTCAAAAGAAAAATGTATTCACGTGTCATTTGTGTAGTTAAGTCAACAAATAAGAAACTTAAAAGCTGCATCACAATATCAATGAGTCCAGTTATGGAAAAAATTCTATGTGTATAAGTACTTATTTTTCATATAAATGCACGGAAGAGGGACTGTAAGGACACTCACCAAACGGTTGACAGTTACTTTTTTATTGTTTTGCCTTTTCTCTATTTTTGGTGGGACGGCAAGTAAGGAGCGAGCAAGAAAGGCAGTTTCAGGATTTACTCTCTCTATACCTTTGTATTGTTTCAATCTTTTACCATGAAAATATACTTATATATTACTGAGTAATTAAAAAATGAAGACACGGGAAAAGTCACAGACATAATGTTAAGTAGAAAAAGCTAGTTGCTATATTATATATATAATATATTATATCCATATATAATAATGTATGCATCTATTGTATTATATATATGTGTGGACAGACATACATATTCTAATACACATACAAAAATACAAACTGGACTTTCACAATTTATATACTTCTGTGTTGTTTTTTTACAAGGAGCATATAGTTATGCATTACTTAAGAAATACTGTGGCAAACATTTCGCAATATATACATATATTAAATCATCATGCTGTACATCTTAAACTTACACAATGTTATATACCAGTTACATCTCAATAAAACTGGGACAAAAAGAAATAAGTACACAAATACAGAGAAATCTGATCATGTCAGTCACCTAATCAAAACTCTTTAATAGGAATATTTCCATTGCTCCTAGGACAAAGCCCAAAATAAATAAGGGGGCCTGCCATCCAGCCTCAGCTCACAATACTCTCCCCTTTGCTCAATATGCTCTAGTCGCAGGAGATGCCTTCCACTTCCTCAAGTCCCCATACATCTTCTAACTTCAGGTCTCCGCACATGCTATTCCCTCTACCTGGAAGATTTCTTCAACCCACCTCTCATCCACCTCCATTTACCCCAGCTAATCCTTCAGTTCTCACCACTTCTTCAGGGACGCCTTCCCTGACATTCCACATACAGTCAGTTCCTCTTGTGACAAGCACTTATAGAACCCTTATCTTTCCTTCATAGCTCTCGTCACAGTTTGCAGTTTTCTAATTACAGGTGGGATTATTCATACCTGTTATCACTCCCACCAGACTGACTGTAAGCTTCATGAGAGAAGGAATCTTGTCTGTCATGTTCTATCCTGACATCTAGTAAGAGCTCAGTAAATATCTGCAAAATAAAGGACTGCTCCCTGTTAACCAGGGTGGACCTTGCCTTTGGTACTAACTCCATTTTCCTCTTCATGCCAAGCCCTGCCATTATATAAGCAACCTCAATGACTATGGATGACTCACCCAACACTAGCCTCACTGTACCTTGACCTCCTGGACTTCTACAATCTCTGAGCACATTCCACTTCACATGCCATTTCTAGCCATCCATGTTCTGGACCACCTGATAAACATGGAGCTGCTTACCTTCAGAATTCCTGAACTTTGCTATCCCAATCTCTGGCTACAACCTCCTACCCCTATTACTTCTTGCTTCTCGGAACACCCACTCCTCATTCTCATCAAGAGCTCCCATCCTTCAACTTCTTCCATTCTCCAGCTCATTATCACCTCATTGCTTTACTCCCTATCCCGTCTACACGTCACTTCAGCCACTCTCTTGTTAGCAGTCTCACTGCCCTTACCATTTTTAATCTACCATTTACTGAGCGGTTACTATGGGCCACTCTACATGCATTCTTTCTGTAACTTCTCACTACACCTGTATGAGGTAGAGACCATCATTACCCACTTTTACAGACAAGCAAAAAGGATTCTTAAAAAGGTCAAGTTAACTCATCCAAGGTCACACAACTAGAAAGTGGTGGAGCAGGGTGGAGTTGGGATCTGAACCAGGATCTGACACCAAGGCCTGTGCTTCAAACCAGGTTATTTTGTCCTTCAGAGGAAAAGATAACCGACGGCAACATGGAGAATGAACGGGAGGGGAGCAGGCAAGTGCAAGGCTTGGAGACCAAGGCAGCAATGCTGGTGAGAGGTGATGGTGGATGAATAATTAGCTACCTCAACTTCGTAAAAAACTCAAACTAAAGTCCCACCTACTTTAGGGGGGTAACTTTACAGGATGAACTTGGTGGGCTTTGGCTGAGGACAGCACAGCTAGATGTGCCTAGATGAGACCAAAAAGAAATGAGCAGTTTAATACATTCTTTTAGAATGAAATTTTTGCTTTAACTTCTCTGAAAAAATATATATATTTCTAAGTATGCTGTCACTTATCAAATGCTTCAGTGTGCTGGGAATTTATTATGGTCTTATTTACACTTCCAACAACCTGTCAGCTACCATCCCATTTTAGAAATGGGGAAAGTGAGGCACAGAAAGATCAGGAAAATAGCTTCGGGTCAAGCAGTTAACGGTAAAGACGGGATCAGAACCCACGTCTGCTGGTATTCTTCTAGTCACTTACCCAACAAAGTGCCAACCTTAGAGTCACACTCCCCATGCCACACACAGGCTGGTGAGACCCTTGGGGGGCGGGAATCAGCTCGAACAAGAACACGCTACTAACGCCCGCGCTGGAAGCTTAGCGAAGCGCTGACCAGCACATCTGAAGCTGGTGACTCAGCTGCCGCTGCCGGAGGGGCCTTGCTGCAACGCACGGCGCCCCGGCCTTACCGGGAAGGTCAGGAGACCCCTGGAAGGCACACCAAGCCCAGGACGGGCCCACGGGAAGAGGAGGCGACAGCTCGGTCACCTGTTCCATTTCTCCACTCACAGAATCAAAAGACAGAACGGCAAGTACAAAGTAACCTCTCTGGGTTTTCTCCCCACTTCAAGCCAGGACCTGGGGTCTACGGAGCCACCAATCCTCTAGGATTACACGCAAACCGCGTGGTTTTTTTTTCTTTTTAGTAGACGGTCAATAGTTTTTCTCAGATTTTTAAAGCGATCATGTCCACCCTCCCCCTCACACCTCAAAAAAAAAGTTAACAATCCTGACTTTGAGCTCTGTCACCCGAGCGTCTCTGACATCTTTACCTCAGTCCGCACGCACGCAGCCACAGGCCCACCCCCGGCTTCTGTCAGCGTTCCTCTCCGTCCTCCCCTCCCCCCAAAGCACGCCTACACGCACGCACCCCCCACGCACGCACCCCGCATGCACGCACCCCACCCACCCCACGCACACGCTACGATTCCCTAGACAGCCCTCCACGCACACCCTCAGAAATCGCCCCACGCACGCGTCTGCCCCGCCGGCCCGGCACACGCGCACGCGCGCCTCCCCACCTACGCACCTCTGTGCGGCCGTCCGCACACACGCATCCTTGGGGCCTCTCCGCTTTCCTCTTCCCAGGGCCCTGCCTCGCCCTCCTGCTTCGCTGGCAGCGAGGTCCCTCCCCAGCGCGCGGAGCTCGCCCCGCCCGGGCCGCCTGAGTGGGCGGCCACTTCCCTGCTCACATCCCAGGAGACACCGGGCGGGGTGTGGCACCTCCTACGCTCCGCCGCCACGACTCAGACGACAGGGAAGGCACCGCTCAGCCTAAGGGACCTCCCTGATTTCCTGTCCCTCCGAATAGGAGCGGGGGAGACGTTTCTCATCCTCGCTGGGAAAAGTGCTCACCTGGTTCCCAAAGCCAGTTTGCCCTTCCTGTACTTCCTGCAAGAGGGAAGGGATTGGAGAGACAGCCAAGGTCTCTGGGGCGGGAAAGGGGAAATGACTCAGAGAGGAGGCGGCTCAGAGGAAGGGGCCGGCCTGGAAAGGGGGCCATTGGGGAGCAGGAGGGAAAGGAGAGGAAAAAAGATGATGGGAAAACCGTGGCAGGGGGCGAGGAGGTTGAGAGTGTCCGGTGCAGTCCTAGGAATACTGCCTGGTCAACTTCGAATCCGGCAGCCACTGGACTGGGTCATTTCCTTGGTGCTGGGCCTTAAAGTCGTTTAGCCTGTGCCAAAGGCGGTCATGGCTAAGACCCTTGCTAGCAGCTCACCAGCTACCACGGAATCTGCTGGTCTGGGCAAGGGCACAGGGATTAACTCTTCATGTCCTATGGAGCCAATAATAGTCTTCATTTCATTGGGTTGCTGGGATGATTGAATTAGTTACTACATCTCAAATGCTTAGAATAGTGTCAGGGACACTCTAAGCAATCAAACAGTGATTGCTAGTATTATTACAAAGGTATTCATTCCTTGATGGTCTCCCTTCTAGCATATAAGTCTTATGAAGGCAGAGACTATGTGTTTTAGTTATCACTGAACTCCACCAGACACAGAGGCTATCAATAAATTATTTGTTGGATGAATGAATGAGTGATTGAATTATAGCTTAGACTAGTGGCTATGCCAAGACTCTCTCCTCTGCCATGTAAAGGATGCATTTGCGGAAATTTGAGGGAGAAAGGCAATGATTGGGAAAGGTGGCACATAGGACCCTTGTTGGTTGCTCTATCAAGTGACCTCTTCTGCCCTTCGAAAACCTAATGTCTTCAGCAATTTCCTACATGGACATATGGAAGACTGTCAGACAGCTGACCTGAAATTTGAAAGTGGGATGTGGCTAGCTAGAGCAGTATTTGCATCTTGTACAGTTAATGAGCAAAGCAGGATAGGGGGAAAGGGTTGAAGTGGAAAACTGAAAAGTAATGGTGGCAAATGTAAGTGGGGGAGACTGGCAGGGGAGCTCCAAATGAATCAAAATGTGTCTGGAGGAGTATAGGCACACCAAAAGGGAATCTGATAGGGATCCTAAAGTAGCAGTAATGTTATCCATCTCTTTCTTCTAGTCACAGGGTTCCTGATGATCTGCCCTGATGTCCCAGCATTCTTCGGGTAGGTGTGAAGATTAGGCTCCTACTACTACATTCACTGAATTTGCATTTATGGAAATTCATACTGTTGGAGCTAGAAGAGGTCTTAGAAATTACTCATAGATTTCAATTCATAGTTGAAAACCTAAGAGCCAGAGATAGCAAAGAACTTGGGCTTTGGAATTCTCTGGCCTTGGTACTGAATCTTGCAGGGCCTGAATTTGTTGTGTGTCCCATTATTACTCTAACACCTGCCCGGTCCCATCCCAACTCCAAAGATGGAGAAAAATGAAAAGACATAAATGGAAGGTCAGCAGAAGGGAGGGAGAGAGGAAGCTCATCAACAGACTCAGACTTCACGTTCTTTTGCTTCCCGCCCCGGGGAAGGTACCTGGGCCTTCAGCTAGCTGCTGTAGAACAGCTCCACCATGGTACCCTGCAGTATCCACATAAGCCCTGCAGGCAAAGGCTTGAACCCAGCTAATCTGAGTTTTGGCAAAATGCCCGTGATCCTCCCAAAACACAAGAGGATGGGAAGCCTGCAAGAAGCTGCTCCAAGGCCATCTCCCACTTGCCTCCTTTTCTCCCCTCTCACCTGGGAGGCTGTCAAGAGACAGTTTTTCATCACCTCCTACCGCTGGGATCTGATAAGATAAGAGTCTTCCTGACTCATCCCCCTCAGAATAGAGCTACAGACTATAAAGCCACTTAGCTGCAGTCTAGAATTGGCTTCCTAGCAATGGGATATCCCAAAACTATCATTGCAGTCCTCTGGCCTGTTTTGTTTCAGTGTCATTGCTTTTGGTGTTTGGGAAGAGGACCACTAGGAGCAGGAACCTTTTACTGCTTTTTCTTTCACTGTGTAAATAATAAACTGTTTGAATCTAAAAGTGATTCGTTGTATCTTTACCTGCTGAATCAGTCAGGCCTTGGACTAAGCCATGCCTTGTGTGCCTGACAGCTGCTTGCTGTGAATGTCACATCTCTGGTATATCACAGCACCCTCCCTTATTGCTGAGAAAGTTGAGGTGGACAAAAGGATATGTAGACCATAATGGCTTTTTCCCATCACTGTATATCAAAGAGAAACTCAGCCCGAATTCCATTTTCTGAGACTTCCAATCTGGCTGGAGGAGTAAGAGATCCTCTTTGCATTCTGTGGACAAGGCTAGCCCGACAGAGAGTAGAGTTGGCATCTATATTCTGTTATTTGAAAGACTCCTCTTGGCTCAAAATATGTCCCCTACAAGCCTGCCAGCACATTGCTGGCTGACCCTTCCAAACCTGAAAGTCTGAAGCTTGCCCTCCCCACCTTGTCACCCTCCAGGCTAGACAACAAAAGCACTGCCTCTAGAAGGTCCTCATTAACATCTTCTTGTTTTCTAAGAAGGAAGGAAGAGGTAGAGAAGTAGGTAGGGATTTGAATTTCACCCACACTTCTCCCTTAGCACATTATTGATGGCTAATTTATTAATTCATCTAATTGTTCCCTTTGAAGGACACCTGCCTTAAAGAACAATAGCCTGTTACCAAGAGGCAGCCATGAGAAACCTGGACCAGGGATATGTGCCTGAGGGTGATTATAGAGTGGTGGTGTGGAATTCACCTAAGATAAAACATCACAAAGTATGAGGTGGCCCACTTGACATTCTGCTTATCAGGTTATATTTCTATTCAACCAGTATTTACTAAGCATCTCCTATGTACAAGTCTGGTAAGTGCTTCCATTCTCACCTTTGTGTCTCCAGTAAAGGCTTCTTTTTTCAGCTACCACAAGTAACTCGAGTTTATAGATTGAAAACTATTTGGGAAGAATTATTGAACTGGGTACCCCACTAGATTATAAGTGTTATAATCTTAATATGCCCCCACAGAACTGAGAGGAATACTGGTAACATGATGAGTAATCCATAAATGCCTCTTGAATGACCAGGCCAGATCAGTCACAATTATAATTTGTATATTGTGCCCAACAGTTATAGGAAGACCACCTTGATTCTCCACCCCTGGAAATTCATAGTGGAGAAGAGTCATTCTCATTAGCTATCATGCTATATACATTTCCAATATCCATGTAGCAATCTACTTGGCCTCTGTTACTCCTAACCTTTATAAGAGACCACTTCACCTCCACCTACAGGCTCAGCTTCACTGAGACTCCAGGACCAACCCTATTCCTAGGTATGGGAACATAAGGAACCCCAGGTCTGCTCTAGCCTGGCAACTTAAATGGAGCAAGCCTTTCCAAACGTCATATTCCAAAAACGCATATAAAATCTTGGCTGGGGTAATGGCCCCATACGTGGCTTTTGCCCAGGCTGATCTCCAATTAGACCACTAACCCCTGACAGTCCAAATTCTTCTCTTTTATATTTTAATCCTCTTGACTTGGGCTATAGTTCCTATAGGGCCTTGGTCTGACAACCTGTTTCAAGTCACTTCTCTAGCCACCACCCTTGACTGGCCTGCTTCACGTTTCATGCCTCCTTTAGTCCAGGTGCAACGACAACTCTGATTCAAGTAGGCCCAAGCCCAGCTCTGAGGGATCTCCTAACCTTCCCAGGCTCCTCCTACAATCCAGGTGTTTAACAGCAAGTCAGCTTACTTCTGGCCGGGTCCTGAGCTTAACCAATAGGTTCCAGCACTGGGATTTTCTTTTTTCTTCCCTAATTCCCACCTTCTGCCCCAATCCCTGAAACTGAATGTGCCATGTTTCCTTGGGCCTTATACCTTCATTTCTTTAGTCTTCTTGACTGTATTCTGCTCCTGAAACCAAAGTCTTCATGAGTGGATCTCGACTTCTAGATGTCCTGTATCCTCTCTGCCCAAATCTCTACCTATTATATGATAATTAATTTCCCCCAAGTCATTTCGACAATTCCAGTAACTGACGACCTTCTTCCTTTTAATCTTCACCCAGTTTAAACTCCAGTGAGAGACAATCAAGAATTCATGAATACATATATATTTATTTAATTCATAATATAGCATTTTGGATGGGCTGGATATTTTAGAGGGGTGAGGCTGTGTAATCCACAGATACTCAGATTTCTGTAACTAGGAGAGACACTATTGGTCCAGAGCTCCTAGTACAAACAAGCTGGGGGTAAAATATTTGATAAAAAATAGTCCAACAGTCTGATAAATATTCTAGCCAATGACAACAACACAGCCTATGTCTGAAGCTGGCAGACCAGACCATAAAAGGCAGTTTTACCTAACCTGATGACAGTCAACCTGGCCAACCTGTAATACATAGCCAAATACAGCCCAATGGCTTTCCAAGGCTGCAAATGGCTTCAAAAATTGAAGTAAGTGTGAGAGTGGTTCTTATCTGTCAGCCTCACATTCTCCATTCTGTAGAGGATAGGGTATCAAATATTTGAGCTTATCAAAAAGTCCATCTATGGATTGCTCCATCCAGGTAGTCATATATAAATATGTAAACCATGGAAGCTGAGAAAATTCACCTAGTGTATTTTAGCTGAAAAGAACATATAAGTGATTTTTCTGCAATCTGAATTTCACTGCATCCAAAGTTACACAATGGAATTACATGATAAAAACACATACAGATGCAGTTACTCTTACTTACAAGTAGCCAGAACTCCAATGTGACATTAAAATTTCTTTCATATTCTCAAAACAAGTTTTACTTTATTTTTGCTTATTTTTGTGCTTTCTTCAATAAGACAATATAAAAAGTAGTAAGGAGCATAAATTTCAGACAGAAAGAATAATTTGCTAGCAGAAAGAATTGTAGGAGAATAGATTGAGTAAAGCAACAACAAGGAAAATTTATGGAGTCACCTTCCTCGAAGATATGAAATACAGGGCCTATTCCCTTTGTCCAGCTGGGTTTAGCTAGAGGTAGTCAATGACTTCTCTTAAGGTCTCTGGCATTGCCAGTATTCTATGAAAGTCGTAAGTTTACTGAAGTATCTGGGACTCACCACACCCCCACTGAGTACTTTGCCACCATACTGTTTCCTGAAAAGCACTTTTCATTATTTGGCTCAGAAACTTCATTCCTTACCCCAAACCCAGTTTAATTTCCTACTTTATTCAGTAGGCTTAGCTCTGAGTGGCTTTTGGCTATAATCAAAACTTAAAGCCACCTTCAAAGAAGTTCAAAAAGATTGAAAAGTTATTGAAAAGAATGATGCTACATGCTCCAGACAATTCCCCACGTTAACTTCCAAAGAGCTTTTGAGGACGACAATGCTCATTTATATGTATGAGTCCTGGGACAGTGGCAAAATAATATCAATACAGCCCAAATGGAGAAGTAAACAAGCTTTTCTGCCCAGGAAACAACAAACACCAGTATGGATATCAGAGTACAACAGGGAAATTTTGATCATTCAATCATTCATTGATTCATTCAATAAACATTAGCCAGGCAACTACTCTGTTCCACACACTATGCCAGGTGTTAAAAATACAACAAACACAAAAGACACAGTCCCTGCCCTCAAGGTATTCAGAGTCTGGTAGGGAAGATGATTAGTATAAACTTTTGTGTGCATCAGATTTACCTGGGGAGCTTGTTAAAAATGTAAAGTTCCACCTGTGTGCCCAGATACTCTAATTAAGTAGATCAGAGGTAGGGGGTTCTAGGAATCAACTGTTTTAACAAACACCAAAGGTGAGCCTAACAGGTGGTCCAAGGACCACACTTTGAAAAACACTGCTATACAGTGTGATTATTGCTGAGAGGTGGGGATGCTCAGGGTGCCCTGGGACCTCTAGGGGTCTGGAGTTAATCTAGTTGAGAGGGGCAGGGCTGGGGAAAGGTAGTCCAGTCTTGAGTCAAAAGTAGGGTGGGGATATTGCTTTGTCCCAGAGCACTAAAATCTAAAGCACACAAAGAGTGAATGGCATGGGGAATCCAAACAAGGTAAAGGAAGTGGATTGGAGCGGGGGTGGAGTGTTCTGCACTTAGAGCATTTTCACACTATCATATTTAAGAGTAATTCTTACTGTTTACTCTGGGCATCAAAATTACTAATAATGTTTCTGTTCCAGGCCCAGAGAACAACTTGTGTAAACAGTTAAGCTTGGCTAGAATTACCACTGTGAGAGAAAGTGGCAAAAGATAAGCCTATGACAGCAAATGGGGACCTGAAAAGCCAATCCCTAAGCAATTGGGACATTCTACTGAATGCTATTGGAGCCAGTGAAAGGTTTTATGAAGGGGAAAAATCATTTGTTTTAAGAATCTGGGGATAGGCTCTAGAGGAAAGACCAGAGTAACAGAAATGAAAGGCGTACGTTTTAAAGCACCGCTACACTGTATTGGGGCTAGGGCTGGGGGAGGAGACGAGTATTTCTTGCACACTTAACTAAATGCCAGGTGCTGTGCTAGGCAGTTTACATGTGCTACCTTTTCAAATCTTTGCAACAGCCTCATGAGGTAGGTATTATTTTACAGAAGAGGAAACAGGCTCAGAGAAGTGAAGTACTTGCCCTAGGTCCTACTGCTACTAAATGGCAGAGGAACTAGGATTATTTCAGTCCAAAGGCTATGAGCTTTCCATTACAGCCACTATTTCCCAGCACTGCTGAATCTTACTGAGGTTGCTCATTTCGTGATTAGCAGTAAGTACATATGGTTTTTAAAACCAAAAGGCTGACTTTGCCACTAGATATGTAAGTTTGAGCCTGCCATCTCTATCTGCATCAGTCCTGCTTTCCACGTTAGGCAAACAAACAATGCAAAACTGTTATTTGGGGGATTTATATAAATACTTTGTCTCTCCTACAGAATAGTAAGCCATGTGACAGCAGGGACTGTGTTCTATCAATATGTCAGCAGCAGTGTGGTACCTGGCATCTAGCAGTTCGTTGAATGAATTAATGAAGAACATCCACCAAGGTGGTGGAAAGGAAGAGGGGCGAAGTTTGGGCACTGTTTCAAGGCTCCAATGTCGGGGCTGGTTACAGCTACCACTTTGCACAACAATAGTATTTTCACAACTCCCAAGAAGTGGAGTCCTTGAAGCAAACTCAGCTCCTGGAAAGGAGAAAGCTCTGTTTCTGACATCCTCACTCCCTGCTGTGGAACTGACAAAAACAGACCATACAGCTTGAGTCCCTTCGCTGACAGTGATGAGGACTGGGATGAAGCTTCCATCTGCATTTGCCATGAAGGGGTGGCTGAGCAGATGAACAGTGCAAACAAGATTACAAGAGGAATGATTATTTAACTGTTTAAGAAAACAAACTGTTCTCAGGCATTCTTAAGCACTTCAGAAGTGTTTTATCTGAAAATACAAGTACATTTATATGCAAATAGTTGTTGCATCTATAACTCTCCATTCTTACTGATTAAGTAAATAAAGTGGGTTCCTAAAGAACCTCCATTAGGCAACTCTTTTTTTAGCCTAATTCTAGTAACTGTATGTCCTTGAAATATCCTTTGATGGAATTTTTAACAATTCAGGCGAACCTCCTCCATTAGGTAGCATCAATGAAACTGCTACATAGAACGCTTCTACCTGGATCAGTTTCCTATTTAGCAATAGCATCTCTTGTGCAATCTTGTCCCCCAATCTTTCTGAATCCAACCTAGAGCTCTTCCCACTAAGTGTCTCATTATTGCATGTACATGTGTGTGTAGCAGGATTTTCATGTTCCCTTTAGGAGACAAAAATGGATGATATAATTTATTTTCCCTTCTAGTATATTTCTCGCTCAAATGAGCAAATTAAAAAGTTTATTATGTATATATAATTATAAAATGAATATATAATACATAGGTATATGTATTATATATTCATTTTATATATATTATATGTACACATACATGTTTTCTTTATAATAAATCCTTGATTTTAGGTTTTTATCAAAAGCTACATATAATATGTGATCATTTGACATTTCAAAATTCTACTTGGCCAAATTGGCCAGTACTGGAAAGGCTGAAACCCGTCCCTTTCTGGCTGGCTAGCCCTTTGCTCAGAGCAGCTTTCTACATTGTGTACCTAGAATTACCATAATTCCGCCCAATATTATTCATACTCCTAAATCGCTGGGAATTTCTAACTCTCCAATGACAAGAGAGGAATTCTCTAAATTTCTTCTCCAATGGCTTGAACACAGACTACTCAGATAATTTGTTCTGAGAAACTCAATACATTAACTCAAATACAAGTTTTAATGCACAAAAATTAAATCTATAATATCTAATTATTTTGGATGCTTCAAATGAACTTTATTTTTGTATCTCGGATATTGGACACTAACTGAGGTTTAGGAGGGAAAAAACTGCTGAACTGGAGAGCCAGTGAATTATATGCTCTGTTGAAACTTAATGGCAAGCTTTCATCCCAGAAACATAAGGGGATTCTTGAGGCCTGCAGTTGCATTCCTGCCGCTCAGGGTAATCAATAAAATCTGGGGCAGGCAAGCCAGACAAGATCATTAGGGATTTGTTCCAGATTGTGAATGTTGGACAAACTGGAAGAATGAAGGTCACATCAAAAGTATGAAGATGGAGAGAGTTAGCTGGGTCATAGAAAGACAACATGTTGTTGTCATAATCCAGAAGGACACCCAGACGCTTCAACTGTGGGGGCACATCCACCAGCATTTCCTTGTTGTTATGTCTTACTACGAAGTTACTATTGCATCGAGAGAAGACCCATGAGGAGGCATTCTTGCCAATCCATTCATTCTTGGGAGCTGATTTGTAGGCAATGCCAATTGCATACCTGTGAGACAGTGGAAAGGAAAGAGAAATAAACATTTATTAATGATATGAGTTGTGCCAGGCACTATACAGGATATATAAGAAATAGAATACATGTTTCTTCCTTAAACAGTTTACATTTAGATCCATAATGTTGACACCACTAGAGCTTTGAAAAGTTAGCAATTAGAGTGATGTAGGAGTTTCCAACTCCTAGCTCAGTATGTTTTCCATGATTTTATTAAAAGACGCTGGCAAAGTTTTCTAGGAGTGGTTTTCACCACATGCCTTTTAACCTTGACTTACTGGTATTATGTTTATGCTACAGAATGGAATCTCCCAGGAACCTAACAACAGGGGAGAGAAGAGAAAAGAAAAGTGAGATCCACTTACCATGTTGAGGAACCCATGACTACCTCCCAGTAGTGACAGCCACTGTCAATGAATATATTTCCTGCTGCCCCATAGCACCCTGTGCCACTAAACCTCTCTGGGGTATGGCTCTTCTTCAGAGAGCTCTCATCCTTCTCCATCTGCAATCCATCATTAGAGATCTTCAACTTCTTGTGAGTCATTTTGGGATCCAGTTTAAAGGGTTGGCCTGAAAAGAGCAGAAAAAAGCAAATGCATGAGGAAGTAGTTAAGAATTCTATCTTTGTCCTCCAGGACCGTCACTACCAGAGGAGCCTCCATATGACGATCATTCTTGGGTCAGTGCAAGTTGGCTGCTCTTTGGCTTATGTTAAGAAAACAGGCCAGAAGCCTCTGTTTTCAATACAATAAGAAAACGCTGTCCCCCTTTCACATATTATCAAATGAAAACGGGGCTCTCAGGGTCTCATGTTCCCAAATACATTTTGCACTTTGCTTTATTTCAGTGGGTGGTTTGGGATTTGAGCAGATTTTAGGGGAAGCAGTGTTTGCAGTGAGACAAAGTGAGGGAATTGATGAGATAATTGCTGCTTGGTGGCAGAACAAAGAAGACCCTGAGAATAACTCAGCAACAGGAAATTTTTGCCCTCTTACAATTGGGATGTAAATAATGTATAATTAGGTAACTTTGTTAGAGTGACTATTGCATTATCAATGATCAGAGAAAATATTTGTTGTGTAGGATCATTCACAAAAGTCATATGACAAAACCAGTTACTAGGAGCCAATTGCTGGGTATGGCAAGAGCTGTATTATACAAAATGCATCTATGGCAGACACCATTGGCGAATACAACACCCATGCCCTACTTTTTCTCTCTAACCCACCTTCACTACAGAGGCTAGCAAAGTTAAATACTCAAGCCCCTAGCCTCGCTTGCTGCTAGGAGTGGCTAATAAGATGGAAGAAGATGGAAGCAGAAGTCAGACAAAGTCGGGGAAGCTTCTGGGAAAGTGCCTGGTTTCCAATAAAAGGGATAACCATCATGTATTCCAACCCTTTCCCCCTTTTTCCTGTCTTGAAAGGAAATATGACATCTAGAGGTTGCAGTAGCCAGGTTGTGACCATGTGGCAATAATCCAAAACACAAAGGGAGAGGGAGCCTGGGTCTTTTACGACATCACAGAGCTGCTGCACCAGCCCGGAACCACCTACCTTCAAATGTCTTTCTATGTGAGAGAAAAAAATACTTTAAGCTACTAACTATTTGTTAAGCTAAGTTAGCTGAATTTTCTGTCACTTGCATTCAAAAGCATTCCTAACAGGTATGGCTTCTCTGCAATAGGATTTTACCAGATTATCACAAATAGTACTCTTTTACTCAACTGTCCCCCAAGCATGGGGTCGGGTGGAGTGCGGAGAACTCTTCACTACTGTCCTCCCAAGGCACCATCTATTTTATGCATATCTCTGTATCCACATTACCTCCCAGGGGCACGAGCAAACCCTGTGCCCAAAGCGCAAAGCCCCTCTACCCGGTGCTTCTGCTCTCTTGCACTTCTGTGGGTTCCTGCTCCCTAGCATGGAGGGGAAAAGTGACCTCTCCTTTTGGAATCCCCATAACGTACTATTTGTTTTCAGTCGGGTAGGTTCACTGTTCCGGCTGCCTGCTTGGTTTATGGCTTTAACAATGAAGATGTAGCGTGTCCCACTCTGGAGTCCGTGCACTGTGTAATGGTTCTGTTTAATGTTGGGCACAATCATCCAGCTATCCACTGAATTATACAGGCCTGTAACATGGGGAAAGACAAGGATGTTAACCAGCAGGTAATAGAGATAGGATGAGAAGCACACTGAAAATTCATCATAAACGCCCCCAAAAGTGAATTTCATTTTGTTTTCTTTTGAGTCCTGGAAGACTTAGTGAGATGAATGTCCTCTACTTCTTTTCTCCCATGGATCTAGGCTTATGCCAGGCTCCTCACTTGTGGTAACTGAATATAACCACTAGTGAAAGTTAGGTTACTCCAATTTCCTGCCAAATAATACAGGAAAAGCTACTATACAGAACCACAGAATCATTTCTTTTATGGAGTATCTAGATCTTTACCCCAAAGGTCCAATCTTCTGAGAGCTAAGTCTGGCCTCATATGGATGGAGAAGTCCTATGCAGAGCACAGAAACATGGAATCTCAGAGCCGAAAGGACACCTAGACACCATATTTCCCTCATTTTACAAATGGGAAACTAAGATGGAGAGAAGAAAAGTGACTTGCCCAAGGCCACAGATAGCTGGTGATGGCACTGAGAGTAGAACCCTGGTCTCATTAAGCCTAGTCCAGTGTTCTTTCCACTACATCACAATTCGTAGGGTGAACAACAATGTGTCTTTGCCTCTGCAAGGTCTCAGGGCTTATGACTCAACTCTCCCACCCCATCCTCACCCTTACTTCTAAACCAGCTGGGCTCTAAGGTATCACAAGGAAGCCAGGAGATGACATGATAACCAAAGCAAAATATCATCTCCTCACTTGACACTACCCATTTTTACCCCTTCCTGGTTCTGATTCCAACACTCTTTTGAAGTTGAGTGGTCCAGGAACACACTGTTGTCTGGAACCTTCTTCCCTCTCAAGTAGAGAAAGGGATCAGAGATCTAGGTTTCTGCTTTTGAAACTCTTTAGACCATAAACATTGACTTAAACAGAGAAAAATGTACATAATTAAAAACATGTATAGGGCTAACTTTTAGTAAAAGAGGGATCGATATTCTGGTTTGTGAATGATCAAGACTTGTCTCTTCCATTATCTTCTTTTCAGTCAGTTTACAGCTTTTTAACCACAATTCTACCAGAGGGTGGAAAGGAAAGGGCAAGGAAAATGAGCAGTGAATTTAGTCACTTCTATGCAGCTCTAGTAAAGGGTTTAGTAAGGGTAAAAACTGAAAACAATAATGAGCATTTTGAAAGAGATCTGATCATGAGGGTTTTATAATTAATTTGGGGGTGGGGGAGGTTGAAAAAATCTAAATTAAAACAAGGAAAAGAAGCATAATGGAGGGCAAATAGACCTGCTATAGAAAGACGAATAATTTGTGGAGATGCTCAGTGATTCCTATGGAAATACAAGAAGAATTAAGGGCCCGGAACAATGTTTGAGTGCTTGGCTGTCTATGTACCTATGCACAGTATGAATCATAAACTGTACATGGAATTTCAATACAAATACAAAATATATGATCTTCCAGATATACTTCCAACCATACAAAACAAAAAACACAACAAACTTTACAACGAAGTACCTTGCAGCTGTAAAAAAGAATGAGGAAGATCTCTATGAACTTATATGGAGGGATTTCCAGGGTATATTATTAACTGAAAAAATAAAATTGTGAAAGAGCATATATAGTATGCTACCTTTTTTGCAAAAAAGACAAATAAGAAAACATACCTATATTTTCTTGGATTTACAAAACAATGACAACAGGAAGAAAAATCCAGAAAATAATAAATTGGCTACTTACAAGTGATAGGGGTGGGGGAACAGGATTAAAAGAATATGAGAGAGAAGGACACTTCTCTGAGTATAAGTTTTTTTGTATAGTTCTCCCTCTTGGAAACATGTTGTTGTTTTACAAATTCAAAAAATTAAAGTGAAATCAATATGAATGGGAAGACTGGGGACTAAAACTGCAGGGAAACTGAAACAAATGAACCCAACTGCATTGCAAATGACAAACAACATCACCAAGGGGACAGAGGCAGGCGGAGACCTGCAAACAAATCCTGAACTATTGATTGTTTGTGTAGTGGTATGAGCAAAGCCATTCTGAAACGACTTTAGATATATTATGGGATTGAGCAAATGAGTACATGTGTTGATATTGTTGGGAGCCAGGGTCCTCATTGTGGAAGTAAGAACATACAAAGATGGAATGGGAGAAGGCAGGAAAGAAGCTGTGGGGATGGACTGGAATGGGAGGTATTGGTATGAACTCATGATTTCTAAAATATATACATGTATGTGTATGTGCATACATATGTTAATACGTGAGTGTATGTGTGTATTTCTAGTACCCAGGTCTTGGTCTCTAATACCATTCTCCCACAAAAAGGAACCAGGTTCCTTGGAGAAATGGCTGATTTCAATGCTGGGGCAGGATATGGTCAAAATGAGCCTAGAACCTTTTATTATGCTGGAAAGTAAGGAAGTGCTCAAGAAAATGATGGGAGAATGAATATAAAGACTCAGGAGTCAGGTTAAAAGTCTCCCACTGGCTAAATCTGGGCAATTTAAGCACCAAAATAAGTAAGAGCAGTAAAGAACTATAAACCACTGAAAAAAAGAGAACTCATGGGTCCATAATAATAAGTAGATAAATAAAAAACAAATGGAGGGTGGGTTTTTTTTGAGGGTGGGGCTTTTGCTTTCAGTAAAATGCCGAGTGCCAACTTGTAAACGTGGGAGGGAAGGCACAATTAAAGAATCATCATTTTGCAATCATTAGAGTAAATATTGGATCAGACAAGAGTCATGGACTGATGCTAAAACAAGAGTGAGGGTGGGATGGGTTTGGTGAGGAAACAGGAGATTTTCATCGTCTTAAAGTATCACCACACAGATTGCTTATTAGTTGCAAAAGGAAAAACAGTAACTACACAGTGGAGAAATCAGGCCACATCTTTGACCAGGTGATCAAAATTAGCATCATCAATGAAGGGGAAGTGGACATGTGTACCTTCAGATGTGATGTCCTAAGGACACAACACCTCTTACGTAGTATTCCAGTCATGAATGCATAATTTGAATATAATCATGAGGAGACAAACCCCAAATAAAGCACAGTATGAAAAAGAAATAAAAGGGCACTTTTAAAAATGTGAATGTCATCAAAGACAAAGAAAGGCTGAGGAAATGTTCCAGATTAAAGAAGGCCAGAGATATGACAAATGCAATACCTGATCTTAGTCTGTAAAGGACAATATTGGGTCCTTTATACATTATAAAGGATATTAGTAGGTCAACTGTGAAGATGGGAATATGAATGGTGGATTAGATAAAAAGTATTGCATCAACATTAAATCTCTGGAATCTGATAACCATACTGCAGTTATGTAAGAGAATTTCCTTATTCTTAGGAAACATACACTGAAGAATTTAGGCGTGAAAGGCCATGATGTATGCAACTTACTCTCAAATGGTTCCCAAAAATAGAGATGGAGAATGCTAGCAAATGATACAGGAAATGGGGCAAAATATTAACAAGAGGTGAATCTGGGGAAAAAGTATATGGGTGTTCTTTGTGCTAGTCTTGAAACTTTTCTGTAATTTTGAAATCATTTCTAAATTTAAAAAAGGTAAACATATGATCCTCTGGGTATCATTGAGACTCGGTGAAATGACATTTATGACTGAATTATGGTAATAGAAGTACATATCGTTCAAAAGGGAAAGACCACAATATGGAAATCCATGAACCTGAGTGGAAAGGTGTGGTGGAGAGAGCATTTGCAGGAGAATGAAAAGGAGGGGAAGCAGAAGTTATATCTTTGTGGCAGTATGTTACAGACTGCCCCGCCAGACAGAGGTTATAGCCAGTGCTTTCATAATGCAAAACACAAAATTGAAACAGAGGTAAGATATACAGTAATGGAGAAGACAATCATCCAAATATCTGTTGAAATTCTCATTCAGCTAACAGCATCATCTGAAATATTATTGGCTTGGACCATTTCAAATCATAGATGAGATGGGGAGAAAGTTAAAAATGAAGGAAGACAGTTGAAAAAAAATAAGGGGAACTACTTCTCCAGACAAAATTCTAACCAACAGGGAAGAAATTTCTGGTTAAAGAAAATGTGGAGTTTGACTATTTTATGATTCCTCATATAAGTGACATCATTTAGTATTTGTCCTTCTGTGTCTGGCTTATCTCACTTAGCATAATGCCCTCCAGGTTCATCCATGGTGTTGCAAATAGCAGAATTTTCTTCTTTCTTAAAGCTCAAAGATATTCCATTGTATGTATATACCACATTTTCTTTACCCATTTATCTGCTGATGGACTTTTTGTATGTTAACTGGACCTCAATAAAGTGGTTTAAAAAAAGAGAAAATGTGGAAAAACTTCAAGGGAAAGCAGCTCTCAGAACTGAGGTTCAGTCAATAGTGGCAGGCCAGATTGGCAGGCCTCTAATTAATTAATTAATTAATATTTCTAAATAATTTGTTTATCCCTAGCAAATATTTATTCCTAGTAAAATTTAAATATTTTTTCCTAGTAAAATCATTTCATCTTATCTGCCCATTATCATCCAAATTTTGTTTCAGGGCTCTGCTCTTGTCCCTGTCCCATTCCACTTTTCTATCAATGATCGGAGGAAGACATAAAAAGCAGATTGGGAAGAAAGTAAATGCATTGGAAGGCAGAAATTGGATTCAAAAAGATTTTGGCAGCTGGACTGAGGAATCAAAGCTAACCAGATAAAATGTAATGGGGACAAATTCAAAGTGTTGTTTTTAGTTTAGACACTCAATTGTATAGGAACAGGATTTAGAATACCTTGGGATTTCAGCTGACTGTATGCTCAGTCAACACTCAGTAGCCAATGTGGCTGCTGGAAAACAGGTATGGGGCAGGGGGGCACCAGCTAATGTACAAGAGAAATAACCCAGCTGTCTTCTGCACTGGGACAATGAAGAAGTGACATGTGAAAGATGGATTAGGTTTGTTAGTGAGGCACAAAAGGACAGGACTAGGACTAACTGTGCTTTAATTCAAGGAGCACTCTGTGGTTCACTTCAATTCTGTGGTATCTGTGCTTTAATTCACGGAGCATTAAGATTGATGTCTGACATGCTTGGGTTCAAATTTTGATTCCAATAGTTTGTAGCTCTGTGACCTTGGGCAACTCATTTAACTTGAGCCTCAGTTTCTTAACCTATAAAATAGAATTAATATTATCTATTTCATAAGGCTAAGTAAGGACTCACGAGAGCTAAATGAAATAATGCATGCTGGAGCATTTGTAAATGGCAAAGCATAATACACATGTAAATCATTATTGTCATTATTATTTACTAGGAGGAAGAGTTAGGCCTTTTATAAGGAAGCAGTGACAATTATTTATAACTGCACAACAATTGAATGGGTTGTTTTGTTAAAAGTGAGCTACTCATCACTAGAAATAATCAAGCAGAGACAGGATGATCATCTACTGAGTGTCTGGTAGAAGAGAAGAAGATTAAACAGGATGACTTTTAAGGTCTTTTCTAATTCTAAGATGCTATGCTCCTATTGATATTAAGAATTATCCTTTAAGCCTTTCTTTACAAAGGACTATATATCCTTGAAAATAGAGGTGACAGCCTTTAGATCTTTGTCACTTCTTGGACTTATTCTCAACTCCCAGGAGACCACTGCTCTCCCCGTATCAGGAAAGAGCAGTACAATTGCTGGCTCTAAGACTTTCCAGAGCAGGAGAGACAAGTACAGACAAGTCATGTGGGGGGAGGACTTAACGTTTGTGACTTCACAACCTGAAGAAACACCCAGGAACACAGCTACCCAGGCCAAGTGGCTTAGGTGGGAGCTGCACGAGGCAAGTGTTTTTAGAGTTTGACCCCAAATGCCCTCTCACCTCTCCACCCCACCATGTGGCCCAGGATTATCTCAAAGCAGGGAAAGGAAGCCTATCAGGAGGGTTTCATTGGAAAAACTCCTTTCATGTGGGCCTATGAAGTCAGACACAGAAGCACAAACACAAAGGTAAAAGAAAATACTAATTTGCAGCTATGCAGATGCAACCTCAGGGTGGGAATCAGTTCTAGTCTTGATCCAGCTTTCATTCTGCCTTCGTTGCCATTTTTCTCCAGCACATTAAGGGGAACTTGCAGTTCGACCCCTATTGTCTGGCAATTGATTAGTTAAGCTCCTACTCTGCCTTATCTTACTACAATTCGTCAGAAGGTGAAACCATAACATGTAAGCTAAATGACTGTTTTTGGAATACCTTTCATTTTATGGCCCACCCACATATTTTTATATTCGGTGTAAGTCTTGGAGGAAAGGGAAAATGGGTAAAAGGAAGAGTGACAGAGGCAGGAGGCTTGTCACTATATTCACTGATACAAATAGGTACAATAAAGGAAGTAGTAGTCTTTGAACATAGTGTATTTTACCATGATAATGAAGTGGAAGAAGAGTCAAGGAGAGAGATGTTCACACACATAGAATCAGCAATGATGGTGGCTTAGCTACCCAGGAATGATTTCTGAGCTGTGTTCTGACTTGGGAGAGTGGAGTGACATGAATTAACTGAGGAAAGGCTAAAGATTACATAAACAAATGGGAGCATCCCCAGGGACTGCCCAGCAAAGAAATACACAACTTGTTTGTGACCCATCAGTAAGGTTTTTGCAATGCCCTAAAAGCTTACACTGTCTACGAAACACTATACTAAACAACCTGACATGTCTTACAAACACTTGCCTCGTGGCGCCCCGGCCAATCTTGAGCAGCTTACTGCTTCCTTACATTTCCTTATCTCTGGCCACAGGCCCCAACTACACCATGACTTACTGATGAAGTTAGCCTGGCCAGTGAATATGGTGTACTGAAGCTCATAGGAGCTGATGCTGAACTCATCATCTGAGATCCAGTGGACCGTAATGGTGTCATGGGAGGCAGTACAGAGTTCCTCTCGGATAGATGGTGGGTTTGGGGCTGTAAGGAAAGGTGGAAAAGAGGTAAGGAAAGCACACCTTCTGTTCTGGAATTTTACAATTGTTACTCTTGTTGCCCAAGCCAACATCCCATGAAGAGGAGGTTTTCTTAATAAAAGAAGCTATAGATTGCATATACTATACCACCTAAAGCCAAGTGCTGAGACCTCAAGCTCCCCCAAACCACTTTTGCTTCAATGATAAAGATATTTTAGGCAAAGATAAAAGCCTAAGTTATTGAAATAATTGCCCAGTTGTCTTCTCTACCAGTACAAACATATGTAGATACAACAGCAAAGTGGTCATATGGTTTTCTTATTACATGAACTTCAACCTATTTCTTTTTACTTCACAATATTTTATTATATATTTTTGGCAGTATAGCCAAGTGAAAATTAATATGAGTTCCCTCATCAGTAAAATGGGGGTGATAATTACCACATAGATTTGTTGTGAGGATTCATGACATAAAATTAGTATATAGTGTCTGGCATAAAGTAGACAGCATTTAATAAATGACAGCTATTTAATATATTAAGAATAATTACAAACAGTTATTGTGTGTGTATATTTTTCTTATGCAATAATCATTCAAAAACCCTGAAGGTAGCCAGCATTTTTAACAGGCTGGCTGCATCCCTCATTTTTTAAAACTGTCTGCAAGCCAGATATTTCTGACATTTTTCTTCCTAATCTGATAATTCCTGAGTTTCCCTAAAACCATTTGAGTCATACCTGTACCCATGTGGGACATTCTCTAATATTCCATAATTGCCACCTGTGTTCTACTACCATAACAAGCGACAATATATTGCTGATAGGCTTGTAAGGAGCAATCCATCAGCAACTTCTTGTTTTATACCTTAGTATGGATGGTATACCCATTCTACCCCCAGAAATATTTGACAAATAATCTTTCTTTTGAAACATGAACTAAAATATATGTAAAAAGATATGTGTATCATTTTAAAGGTTATAAAAGCATTTTCGTTATAAATATTGTCCTTTCAGATTATTTTAAAGTAAAAGCACACCAAAAAAAGGATTAAAATGGTAAGGAAAGCACAATATTTTCACACCTGTTAAATAATCTAGCCCCTCGAGCAGTTTCTTTTCTCTGGAAAAATCTAAAGCAAAATTTTCAAAGGCATCATTAAAATTGATGTCTGGAATCAGAACTTGAGAAGATGCAGTTGCCATAGCGACCCTGGAAGAGAGAAAAGTACATCAATATACATCAAAATAAGTTTGCAACCTTTATCCAGTGTTTGATTTCTGGTTTAACAAGGTGAAAATAAATGAGTTGTAGGGCTTGATTCATTGAGTGAAAAATATCATATTTGTGCTTTTCCAATGGAAACCATTTAAATTTTATTCATCAGGAACCAATTAAGTGTTATACCATATTTATTCACATATGTTCACCCCTCAAACACACTCCCCCATCCTGTCTTAATTTTGAGAAGAAAATACAGGATTTTTTCCCCTCTGCATCATTTTCCATCTGGCCAGCAGCATCAAAACTAGACCTTTGAAGGCTTGGTAAGAGCAGTTTGAGAGATTTTTTCCTCCCCCTCTATTTTATACTAATCAACAAGCCAGCATGCTGGGGCTAAGTTAAAACCTTCCCCTAAATGTTACACTTTATTTGATCTTTTATAATATTTACATTTAATTTTATTATTCTTTAATTGTATAATGCTATGCTAGTTTTATCTCCTCAACTAATTCTAGGGATCTCGAGAGCAGGGTTCATATTTTGTACCACTTATGTCTTCCATGGACGCTAACACAGTGTTGGACACATAGTGAATATGAATAAATAATTGTTGAATCAATAACTGAATGACTAACTACAACAACACACTGCTAACATTTATTGAGCATTTAGTATATACAACACACCATCCATGCACTTTATATACGTTATCTAATTTACTCCTGACCATAACCTGTGTAGTAAATGTTGTTTCTATTTTGTAAATAAGAAAGTTGACACATATAAAGGTTAAGCAATTTGCCGAAGGTCACACAACTAGTAAGGGTCAGAAAACAGAAGAAATATAACTGAACCTATGTTCACTGAATTCTAAACTCTATACCCTTAACCATTTAGATAGTGCCTTTTTAAAAAATATTAAGGTATATTTTAATATACTTTGGCAATTCTTAACCATAGTTACACATTGGAATTATCTTGGGGAGCTTTGACCAAAGCATACATATTTAAGCCCTGTGCCTAACCTTCTGAATCAGAGCCTGTGAAGTCCTTGAGCATGCAAATGACAGAATAAAAAGAAACATTAACTTGGCAACAATATGCAGGTTAGAGTGGAGGGAAGAGGCATTGAATGTAGGAAGACCAGAGGGAAAACTTCTTTGGTGAATTAGTTGTAAGGAGATGAGTACTAGTCCCTGCTACACATCTACCAACAATAGCTCCTGGCTGTTTCTGAAAATAGAGATCTTTCAAGAATAAACTGCAGGCCAGGATAAACAAATGAAAGACTAACTCAGTGCAATCTTAAGGTCTCACACTGAATAGCCAATCTTTCAGAATTTCATGAGTGAGAAGACAACAACCTCTTTAGGGCAAGAGGTAGGGCAGAAAATTGGCTCATGAAATTTCCCCTGGCCTCCTCAACCTTCTTCCTTCCTTCCTTCCATCCATCTACCCACCCACCCATCTGTCCAATACTTACTGAGCACAACTAATGTACCAGGCACTGTGGTAGTAGGCACTGGAGATACACAGGAAAGTTAGTTGTGGTCCTTGCCCCCACAGAGCTCACAGATCGTGGAAGAGAAAAACATTAAATAGGCAATAGAAGTGCTGCTACAAAGGGAGTGCAGTATATCCAAGAGTCACCTGGCAGGGACTTGGGTACTAAGGGAAATCTCCCCAGACGAACTTCATTTTAAGCAATGACCTACAAGATGAGTACGAGTTAGCTAAGCAAAGACTTTGTGGATGTGTGTGTGTTCTCTCTTACCTAAAGGCTGAAGAATTAGGCAAAGTCACGCAGGGCCTTGTGGGCCATGTTACAAACTGTGCACTTTATCCTAAGAGCAATGGGAGCCACTGAAACATTTTAGGCAGAGGAGTGATATGCTCAAATTTATATTTTAAGGAGAGAACTCTGGCTGCATTGGATGGACTGAGAGAGGTGAAAATTGGAGGCAGATCGGATTTTAAGGTGTCTAGGAATGAGCAAAAAGTAAAGTGGTGACAGGAGTGTAGGCAAAATAGAAAGTTAATTCACAAAACATGGAAACAAAAAGCAAACAAATATATTAAAAAGCTCAACTATGTGAGAAATCAAAGAAATGTAAATTAAAACGAGACAGCATTTAAGATTATAAATAATGACAATATAGGAGCTTCTTATGCCTATATTAAATAATGCCTACGTATTTTTATTAGGACTAAAATTGACACAAATTTCGGAGACCAAATTTAGCATTAAATATCAAAATAGTTTAAAATGTAAATATTATTTGACACTACAGTTCTACTTCATAAATTTTTTACTAAGAGAATAACTAAGACGTATACAAAGACACAACTACAAGAGCACTCAACACACTGTATGTAACCTAATTGTGTACCAATGGAGACTGAGCTAAGTAATGTGTTATATGTCAAGAGATTAAAATACTAAGAGGCCACTGGAAACTAGGTTATACAATAATATTCAATGACAAGGAAAGTGTGTGATATATCGTTAAATTTCAAACACAGGTTAAAATATAAGATATACAGCATGACCTTATGTTTGTGAAATATATACATATATATATAAATATTGGGATACTATACTCCTAAATGTTAACAGTGGCTGGAAGGTTAAGGATGAGTTAAAAATGACATTGGGGTAGGGGCTGGCCCCGTGGCCGAGTGGTTAAGTTCGCGCGCTCCGCTGCAGGCAGCCCAGTGTTTTCGTTGGTTCGAATCCTGGGCGCAGACATGGCACTGCACATCAGACCACGCTGAGGCAGCGTCCCACATACCACAACTAGAAGAACCCACAACGAAGAATACACAACTATGTACCAGGGGGGCTTTGGGGAGAAAAAGGAAAAAAAAAAATAAAATCTTTAAAAAAAAAAATGACAATGGGGTATATGTAAGTGTGTGTCTGTATGTCTGTGTTGCTATGTTTAAGCAAAACACAACATTAGGTATCTCTCAAGTCTTTGATCTCTATTGGGGCAATATAGTAAGTGTCATTTGTAAGGGGGAAGAAATAACTCTCCCAGCTAATATGCTACAATAAATAATGGTGGGGAAGAATTTTAGACCCTGTGAGAGACCAGTGAGAAAGACATTTAAGTTGGGTAGATGATTCTCAAGCCATACCACATAGATAGCCATCTATTCCACCTACCCCACAGGCTATACCTGAGCCTATGAAAAGAAGATTTAGATAGAGAGTTGGGAATCATCAACATCTAGGTGGTAATTGAGCTATAAGTTTGCAACAGGGAAACTGTGTAGTAAGAGAAGAGAATAACCTAAGACAGAATCACAAAGAACAATAGCATTAAAGGAATAGGTCAAGGAAGAGTTGCTCACAAAGGCAAAAGAAACCAGAAAGGTAGGAAGAAAACAAGGAGTGTTCATGGAAGCTAATGGTAGAAAAATTTCAAGTAAAAATGGTCAGTAGGGACAAATCCTACTGAGAGATCAGGTAAGATGAAGCAGTAAGATAAAACAAAGGAATATCTATTATATTTAGCAACAAGGTATTCATTTGGACCTTGGAAAGAACACTTTCAGTAGTATAGTAGTGGCAGAAGACATTTCAGAGAGTTGAAGAGTGAGTGGGGATGATTAAATACAGTGGTTTAAATATATATTTTATCTCTGCTCTCATGAAATCCCACTGAAATCACAGTCAAAGAATAAAAAGTCATAAACCCACAAAGACAAAGGGAATGGAAAAAGAGATGCCAGTGAGGGAGAGATTGTCAAAAATTTTTGGAGGCTAAAAAGGGATAGATGGGCAGTAACCAATAAGAGACCAGAGAAAGCTGGATCAGGAAGCCAGCAACATCAAGCTGATTTAGTGTTACAGACAGCTGAAAATTCGCATGAGGAAAAGCTAGACCCCAAGATCCACTCACCAGAGACTACCCCTCCCTCATCCTGGTGGGAGATATGAGGTTTACTTTCTGCAGTCATAAAACCTTTAACTCCCTTTTCCTGCTTGGTTCCCAGAATGGTGGCAGCCAGGCTTATACCCTTCATCCCCCCACAGAAGCAGGAGATTGGTGGATTCCATCCAGGGGTAAACGACCCAAGAGAAAACACCTACAGAACTGACACTTGGGTTCTACTCAATAAAAATCTGGCATTCTACTTTATAATCCTATAGCAAGGTTCACCAAGCAACAAACTATTCCCATTCCCTCAGATCTTCCAGTCACCCTTTAGTGCTTAAATTCAAACAGGCAACCAAAAGCTTACCAGACATTTAGGAAGACACAGAAACTAAAACAAACTAACGAGGAAAAGGAACTTGGAGGAAACCAAGACAATGCAGTTTAGAAGAAAACTTTTTAAATGATCATTAATAGCCTCAGAAAGATAAACAAATAGTTTATATCCACAAAGCAAGGACAGAATGCTAAAAAAGAAACAAAGATCAAGAAAGAGCTCTTATAAATAAAAATATGAATGCTGAAATTAAAATCGTAATAGAAGGATTGGATGAAAAATCAAGGAAAAATTTTAGATTATAGAACAAGAAGATAAAGTCATGGAAAATATGGGTAACAAAAGATTTCAAAATTAGAGGAAAAATCTAGAATGTCCAACATCTGACTAATCAGTGTCCCAAAAAGAGAGAAGAGAGAAAATAAAGGAGAGGAAAATATTAGGAAATAATACAAGAAATTTTCCCAGAACTAAAAGTCAGTAGAGTTCAGATTGGAAAGACCCACTTAGTGCCCAACAAAAATGAATGATAAAAGACCCACAGCAAGGCATATCTTGGTGAAATTTCAGAAAAACTAGATAAAGATAAGACCTTAAAAGCTTCAGATTTTAAAACATAGGTCATATTCAAAAGATCAGGAATCAAATAGCAGTGAATCTCTCAACACAACACTGGAAGTTAGGAGACAATAGATCCATGCTTTCAAGATTATAACAAATTCATTTCAACCCATCAAATGTGAAAATTTTAAGTATTTTTTTAAACAAAAAGTTCTCAAAAATTTGCTTCCTATCTAGTCTTTCTTAGGAAGCTATGGGAAAATTTGCTCCAACAAAATTAAGGGAGTAAAATGGTACATGAAGGGGAAATCAGGTGGAGCCTGATGGAGTCCCTAATTAAGAACACAAGCTGAGAGTCCAGGGAGACTAAGTTGGCTGGAGTTTACAGGGCAGAGTACCAGAGAGAAGAAAGCTGCACAGGGAGAATTCTGGAGAGCTTCAGAGGGTTCCCTTCTAGTACTCAACAAAATCCTCATCAAACACATGCATGTGAGGAAACTGCCCAATGCTAGGGAAAGAGCCACCCAAAAAAGATTAGAGGGAACAATCCCTGGTGCTCACACAGGGGCAGGAATAGTGTCTGTTCCCACTGGCCAGACTAGAAAATCTCATGATTCATGGGGCACTCAGTGGAGTACTCAGAAGGGTCTTGCCTCAGTAGTGAGGAAAAATGTCCCCTGGACTAAACATTGCTATGATGTCAACTAACAATTCTTAAAAGCAAGACCTGAAAGAATCAAACTATTTTCAAGTAACTTAACTGTGTCCCAGAACAAAGCTTAAGAATACTTACAGGAATACAAAAATATACAGCAGCCAATAAGATAAAATTCACAATGTCCAGCATCCAATGAAAAATTACTAGACATGCAAAGAAGCAAGAAAATACAACCCATAATGAAGAGAAAAAGCAACCAATTGAAATTGACCCAGAACTGACACAGATGTTAGACTTTAAAACAGTTATTATAACTGTATTCCATATGTTCAAAAAGCTAGAAAGAAGGCTAAATACATTAAGTAAATATATGGAAGACATAAAAAGATCCAAGTTGAACTTCTAGAGATGAAAACTACAATATCTGAGATGAAAAATATACTGGAGAAATTAATGGCAGATTAGGCATTATAGAAGAAAAGGTTAGTCAAATTGAAGACTTATCATTAGAAACTATCAAAATGAAATCCACAGAGAGGGACCAGCCTCATGGCGCAGTGGTTAAGTTTGCACGTTCTGCTTCAGCAGCTTGGGGTTCACCGGTTCGGGTCCTGGGTGTGGACATGGCACCGTTTGGCAGGCCGTGCTGTGGCAGGTGTCCCACATATAAAGTGGAAGAAGATGGGCACGGATATTAGCTCAGGCTCAGTCTTCCTCAGCAAAAAGAGGAGGATTGGCAGCAGATGTTAGCTCAGGGCTAATTTTCCTCAAAAAAAAAAAAAAAAGAAATCCACAGGAAAAAAAAGACTTAAAAAAATAAACATAGCATCAGTGAGCTGAGGACATAGATACGAAGTTGAGGAATTTATCATTACATACCTACCACTCTCTCTATAAAATAGGAGGTAAAGTCATTTGCTGAGCATAAGCAGGAAGGTGGCAGGTTTAGAAGTTTTAGTTGAGTACAGAAAATTTGAAACAGCCATGATAGAGACAAGGAAAAAAGAAAGCTGACCAGAGCAACACAGAAGGATTTCAGGTCAGTACCAAGGGCCCAGGTGAGAGTAGAAGCCATAAATTTGTGGTATCATAGTACCAACTTTTTTGGTTGTGTAATTTTCTCCAGTGGGGTTCTGCAACTCAAATATAGGTCTGGAAAAGGTGGGAATAGCTGGGCTGATTCAGCTTGGGGTTTTATCAGGTTGGTGTGATAAAAAGACAGTGGGGCAAGGGAACTGGGAATATTGAAAAGAGAGTAGCTGAAGTGAGAAATCAGACCTCAAATAGGCCAAAGGAAGAAGTGAAAAGTCGGTAGCCGGTAGGTAGTAGTCAGTAGTTAGAAGTCCCAGTGAAGGTGAAGAATAGACATATTGGAAGAAAAACAGACAACTGTAAGTACAGAGCTTGTGGTTAGAAAGTGGCATATTTTAATTTATGATTTAAGTGTAATTCTGAGTGGTGGAGAAGTTCAGCATGTGGGCCTTGGAAGTGGATGGATGAAGTGGAGCAGAGGTGAGGGTCACTGGAGGAGGGGATGGCAAGAAGCCAGGATGGGCCAGTCATGTGGATACTGCTAAGGTCACCCAGAACAATGGCAGAAGCAACAGAAAAAAGCGGGTAAATTTGGAGACAAAATCTTCAATGAATGAAAAGGAGCTCTAAGGAGGCCAAATCTGGCCTAAAGAACCCCAGTAGCCCATTGAAGCCTTGGTGACTGAACAGTGTTTCACTTTATACCTCAGATTGTTCGCAAGTGGTGCATAGCTGGGCTTCTAAAGATCCATGAGTCCTCTGAAATTGTATGCAAAATTTTATGTGTATATATCTTACATGCATTTTTTTCCCTTGGGAAGAGGGCTCATAACTTTCATCAAATTTTCAAAGGGGTGACTGACTAAATAAAAGCCTAAGAATTACTGCTCTAAAGGATTTACATGAGGAATAACTAAATGAAAACCACAGAAACTTCACATAGACTTAGGAAGGACACACACCTGTCAATGTGGCCAAAAGTTTCTCTGCCTGTAAACTAACGCCAATATAGAAAGCTCGAGCCCTGAGTGGGCAGTGGAGAGCTGTGGCATAGCTAGGGCACATGTTTGGCTGTGCATTAGAAAAACTGGTAGGCTGCAGAGATGGACAGAAGGGCGCCAGAAATCCACAGGGCAATCTGCCACTGAGGTTTAGTAACTATCCAGCTGGAAAAATCTTCAGGTGGCAGCTGCTACATACATGCCTGAACAGAATTAAGTGACTTTAAGCTGGCACCTTTTCATAACAGCAGGCACATCAAAAGAATATAAGGAACTCACCTCTCAGCAATATTTTTTGCAGACTGGAGAAACCGTGCCTGGTCATTTTCTTTCAGGATATGCTCAGCTTGGTTGATGAGGACTGTTGACCGTTCAAGACACTGGCGGCAATTAGCAACCTGCTGTGCCAACTTTCTCAGTTTCATAACCTTAAAGGAATTAGCAAAAGAAAAATAAGAGAAAACATAGAGTGCTTAATTAAAAATGATAAAACAACATGACAGAGATCTGCTGCAGTGATTCTAAAAATAAGGCCTATTAATATCCCATGGTCTCTGTACGAACCACTCACCTTCTTACCCTACCCTCTATGTCTGCCTTGCCAACCCCTCCTCCCACCTACGGACCACTTACTTACCTTGCAACACACTCAGTCATATACTCTAGGTCATCTACCTCCTCTTTTTATTCATAACATTAATTTTTCTGATTATACAAGCAATGCGTGCTCATTATAAAAAATTTAGAAAATAAAACATAAAAAGAAACCCTACCACCCAGAGATCACCATTGTTTCCATTTATTGTCAATATATTTTCACATACATGTTTAATAAAAAGTATCTCCTTTTTCTTTATGAGTATCTACATTTCTATGTAGATATTTGTCTAAGTATCTTTATGCATACCTGTGTGTTCACCCATCTGCGTTCTCAGAAACTTCAATTCCTCTGTTAGCTAGAACCACCCAGCATGGCACAAAGTCATCACTCCAGGCTCTCATAACACCTCACATTGTACACACAGCATGAACATATAATCCCTAGACTGACCAGCAGACCAACCAGCCTAAAACCATATAGATGCACAGAGGCTCACACCTGACCTTCTTGACCACGATTCTTCAGTTCCCAGGTTAAAAGCCTGGAAGTCTTCTCTCTCTCCTTCATCTTTTATATCTAATCAGTTGACGATTCCCATCATTTCCTTTTAGCAATGCCTGTTATGTTCTTCCATTTGTGCTGCCACTTCCCTGGTTTAGATTTTCATCAACTCATACCAAGAATCATTCTGTAAGCCCTGACTTGAGCATCATTCCATTCTGATCTACCCTGCAAACCCCTGCCATATCAATCAGTCTTCTCCTTCCTAAGAAACTAGAATGGTTTCCCAATGCCTTTCAGATTAAGTCCCAAGTCCTTATACTGGCATCCATGGTCCTTCCATAATTCTGACCCACATTTATACCATGAGTGTTTTGCTTTTTTCTTTTTGTATTGACTTATAACATACATACAATAAAACACCGAAATATGACATGTACCACTCAATGATTTTGGGCACATATTTACACACCCATGTAACCACCAACCAGGTCAAGATATAGGATGTTTCCAATACCCCAGAACTGCCATCATTTTTACTGGATTCATAGCACTAGGCCAAACACTGCTTCTTCTTTGCCTCCCTCCCTACAACCTCATTTTTCTTGCTTGCATGATCCAAGTTCAAACTGGAATCATCAGGATGAAACTTTGACATTTGTAAAGTCAACTCTGCCTTGGCCTCACTGAAGCGCTGTGCTTTACCTTTGTCTCTTTGATTTTGACAGCAATCATTTGCTTCCTCTGCTGGATGATCTCTACCAACTCGTCACATTCTTCCATAAGTTTTGCCTCATGCATAGCAGTATTCACCTGCCAAGAAAGTCCAGAGTATTACACAGTGATTGCTGCCTTTGTCCCCTGCTGGCTCTCAAAGGTTCGGACTGACAGCTAAGCATGCACAACTTCTTCCATACCTCCCTCATAAGATCCACTCCTAGAAGAAGGGTAGAGATGATGATATTAATGATGCAAGGGCATTGAAGCACCACAGACAGGAAGCTCTCTGGCATCTGGTAGATCATGATGGTTAATGGAAGGCTGGGCAGAAGGACAGATGAGATGGGGGCATGTTATTCCCACTGTGCAATTCCCGTTACTCCAGCACCCTGTCCTGCTGTTCTTTTGGAAAGAGGGTAAGGAGATTTAAAAGTATGTCATGGAAAGAGGATCCCTCTCCACAGGCATGATAATATTAAGATAACATCACAACAACATATGTCTACCATCCTAACAAAAATGTTTTCAGTTTTCCTTGTTCCTGCCTAATTTTAAAACTAGGAATGTGCAGCTCTGTGTTCACATTAAATAGATGCACATGTATACATATTTTCACATAGTTGTCATCATGTCTTAGTAGATATTTCTCACCTTGGGCTGTCAAGTATCTGAACACCTTTCCTACTTTGGGAGACTGGCTATATCAAAATATCTCTACTGCAAAGTCAGGGTGGGGTTGAAAAAAAAAAGCCACCACTCTTCATTGTCTTTCCGTGTACCGATTTCTCCTTCTTCCCATCTCTACTACTATTGACATTAGATGGTATGAAGCCCCCTGCTAAAATGAGAGCAGGAGATCTTTGGGCTTCCCAAGTGTAAAGGGAAAGGAAGGGGAAATGAACTTACACCTTGAAAGCACTTAATGTGCCAAGTACTTTATAGATAAATTATTTCATGTAATTATATAACCACTTTATAATATAGGAGCCATTTTTATTCCCATTTCACAGATGGGGAAACTGAGACTCAGAGAATTGTAGTGACTTGTCAAGATCACATAGCTAGTAAGTGGTAAAACCAGAATTCAAACCGAGTCCTATCAAGTGAAAGCCCTGGGCTGGCTGGGTGGGCAGAGGAGGCTCAGTTCCATTTCAGTAGCACACAGCGCAGTCACACGGGGAAGCACAATCATTCCAAGAGCCTATTCACGGATCACTCACGCAGAGCTCTAGAAGGCTGAGGAACAGACAATGGGTTACTTGAGAGCATGAAAACTCGAGGGGCCAGATGTGCTTCATTAGCAAGGTAAGGCTGCATTTCCAATTGCTAGCCCTCTTCAGAGGGTTTCTTTACATACTCCAAGCCCAGGAAAATACCTGTCACTGGACCCTGCTGCCTCCTCTCTCATCCTCTAAGATCCCTGCTGGCGATTTTCTGTTTCTTACTCAACTGAAATAAAATACACTTGCCGAATTTCAACCTTATTTTGCATTATTTCCACTTTCCAAGGAGAATACCAAAAGAAGAGCTTCCATTTATTCTGAACAAACAGTCCCACTCTGGCCATTCTAATTTTTTTCTCAGACTCCTCACCCTTTCCCTAATTGGATCTACCTTTCCAAGGCAGATAATTTCACCTTCCTTGAGATATGAGAATAAGTGATCCATCTGGTTCTCCCTGGATCCCTGCTCAGAGTATCAGGAGACTTAGATACTTCCCACTTATAGTTTCTTTTTGAGGCTGCTGTTGGTGTAGTGTACAATGGTGTAGTGCCTTATTTCTTGCAATTTAGCCCTTGGACTAACCTTTACACAACTCTCACCATATGCCAAGTGCTGCCCTAATCAGTTCACATATACTAGTTCTCTCAGTCATTGAAACAACCCTACGAGGGAGATACTGGTAGCCCCATTTTACAGATGAGGAAACCTAAGCACAGAGACACTAAGTGACTTGCTCAAGGCCACAAACCTAGTAAGCGGCAGAGATGGGATTTGGACCCAGGGAGTCCAACTCTAGAGTCCACACTTTTAACCATCACACTATATTGCCTCTCCAGTCTAGTGTAACAAAATCTTTGTCTTCAGGTTCTGACAATCATTACCTCTTTTGCACCATCCATCTTCATTCTGTCATCCTATTCTCTTTAGTCATTTCAGACTACTTGTTGTTCCCCTAGAATTCCATGCACTTCTGCATGTCCTATGCCTCTGCTTGAGACTCTGCTTTCACTTGGAGAGTCACTTCCCTATTTGTTTTTTTTTTCTTATTATTTATTTATTTATTGAGGTCACATTGGTTTATAACACTATGTAGATTTCAGGTGTACATCATTATAGTTCACTTTCTGTATCGACTACATCGTGTTCACCACCAAAAATCTAGTTTCCATCCATCACCATACTCATGTCCCCCTTTACCCCCTTCACCCTCCCCGCTCTCCCTTTGGTAATCATCAATCTGTTCTCTGTATTTATGTGTTTGTTTGTTATTGTTGTTTTATCTTCCACATATGATTGAAATCACATGGTACTTGTCTTTCTCCATCTGACTTATTTCACTTAGCATAATACCCGCAAAGTTCATCCATGTTGATGAACAAATGGCAAGATTTCATCTTTTTATGACTGAGTAGTATTCCCTTGAATATCTATACTACATTTTCTTTATCCATTCATCTGTTGACAGGTACTCTGATTGTTTCCAAGTCTTGGCATCTCTATTCGTTTACTGAACAAACTTCTACTATCTTTCCAGGCCCTGCTCAAAGATCACCACTTCTGTAACTTTTTCTCACCTGCCTGGACACAACTGGTGCCCTATTTATAGTCCCATAGCACTTTATATATAATTCAATTATATTATTTTACTCCCTTATATCATAGAAATTTATTAGTCTGTCTTCCCTGCTCAAACATGAGTTCTGGACGCCAGGGGTTGTATCTTACTTGGCTATATCTCTAGCATAAGTGACTAGCATATGGTAGATGTTGAGCAAATATTTGCTGCACTGAATTGAATAGGGGGGCGTATCTCACCTCTTGCTAGACATGTTCACTTGGTTATTCAAGTTACCCTAAACTCAGTATGTCTAAAAACAAACTCATCATCTTCCCTCTAAATCTGGATTCTACCTCTGATTTCCTTTTTTTTTGTTAATGCGACTATCGTTATTGCAGTTACTCAGGTTCAGTTACCTCTGACTTCTACTTCTCCCTCATCCTCCACATCAATTCACAGCAATCTCAATGTCCTGCCCTCCTTTTCTTTCCAATCTCGCTTAAGTTCTTCTGGTAAAACAGTGAGGCTCTGAGCCAAGGAACCAATAAGTTGAAGCCCTTATCACCCTTTTGGACTATTATTGTAAAAGCCTCATTAATTCATCCCCTTACCTTCAGAATCTTGCCTTTGTCATCCACGCTCATAATCTGTCCTATATCCTGAAACCAGGAAAATTCATCATCAAACATGTATTAAGCATCTCGTGTGTGCAGTGCATTATGCTCAGGCCCTGCCCTCAATAAATTTGCAATCTGCATGGGGAAAAGCCACATACATATAACACAAAAAAGTCAAGGTAGCATAGTTAAATGCCAATGAGTGATGTAGATTATAATCTACAGAAATTGAAGAGAAAGATCACTTTCGGTGGGGAAACAGAGAAAAGATGCCTGAATGCAGCAGGACTTGAATTGAGCCTTAAGATGGATAGAACTTAGATTTTAATGGTGATAAGGAGGGAAATTTTGAGCCAAGCTAACAAGATTGAACTTTACTCTTTAGGTAATATGGTATCTTTGAAAAACATTTTTGAAGAGAAGGAGGGTAAGATGGTGGGAGAATGACCATAGTTAATTTTTTTTAAGAAGATGAACTGGATTGATTTGATTTGGGGTAACAGTAAGCTTGGGGACAATTTAGGAGGCTACTGTGATATGAACAGGCCCTAGCCAAGGAGGGTAACAGGAATAGAAAGGAAAGGTCAAATATGAGAGTACTCTTGTTTGAAAATATTCAATTAGACAGCAAGCTCCTTGAGGAAAGGTTTTATGCCACTTTGTTTCTCCCACTGTAACAGGCAGAATGCTTTACACACAAAAAACACTTAGGAGACATTTACTGATTGATTTAGCAAAGTGAAAAATCAAAGTAAGAATGATAAACTTTAGAAAATTACTATAGTAAATGCATTTTGTAGAGAAAATGTAGATTGAAGGAAGGGAGCTAGAGTGGGGTTTAGAGAGCTGCATTGGGTGAGATAAAATAGCCAGGCACAACTAGTAGAGCAGAAAGTTGGCTGAAGAGGCAAAAGCCCAAACTAAAGGTAAAGCAGTGACATTAAAATCTTTCCATGTCAAGAAGCAGTTCAAAAGAGCAGGGTCCTTTCGTGTTTTCTGAACAGGAAATACTCCAGGGAAAAACTGTCTTCATGATGTGAATAAAACATCTCAAATTGCTTGGAAGGCACTTGAAAGCCCTGGTATTTTTCTTGTCTACAGTTTTCTTGGAAAATACAGTGAGGTATTTCACTTGCTTATTAACCCTTAGTTGAAAACAACTGGGGTTACCTTGATAAGCATTCTTTGGTTGGTTGGTTGGTTGGTCAGTTGGTTGGTTTGTGGAAGACTCCAGCTCTTTATTTGACTTTTGCTCTTTGGTTTGGGTTAGTGGGTTTAACTAAGTGGCTTTATATCTGTGGAAAAGCCTATCCTCTCTGAAAGTACCATTAGATACTAATCTTGGTAACCTCTTGTGTAAACCTGCCCACCCTAGAAGACTCTTGGGGCAGTTTCTGATGTTTAAGACAGAGTCTCAGCACTAGTCGTCCAAGGCCTAAGCACAAGGGAACACAGGCCTTCCTGTTAAGTCTCTGGGCCCTCTTCTCTGCTCTGTGTTCTTTTCTTTCCTCCCAAAGGCGGCAAAAATTTGACTTGCACATTTCTTTCCAACTTCCCAATCTACTCTATTTCCTGAAGTTCTTTCCTACCTCCCAACCCAAAGATTAAACCCAGTGTCAGACCCAGTCTTCCCCAATTTCCCGCCCTTCCCTGATACAAACACACACATCCCCTGTTTGAAGGATTTTACTGCTTGTTGGTACAAGGAAATAAATATGTGGGAGTTCACAAAAGTCACAAGTTGTAAAGGTTTAGGAGACTGCATAAAGTTATTTTGGTAATTGTTTCTATTCTGTATTGAAATGTAAATGGACTAGAACTTTTTACCCATTGCTTCTTTCAGAGAGCTTATTTGATAGTTTCTTGGGAGATCTCCCACATGCTCATTCTACAGGTCTTTTATTCTTGGGTTTAAAGTTCATCAGCCTTCCCTCCAACCCACCCAATGAGAAACATCCCCACTCAGACCCTCCCCTCAGCTCAGTCCAGCAGAGCGCTGCACAGGAGTTCAGAAGGAACTGCGATTTCCTGTTCAAGGAGAACAATGTGTACGTATGAAGTAGTGGATGAGCCCTATACTCAGACTCAAGTGAAATTCATTTATATGGTAATAGAACACGTTGGCATCTCCATCTCAGTGTGCTCCACTCTATATAGTCAATGCCTGCCTAGTTTATTCCCTGAAATCTGCCCAAACAGATCTTCCCCTAGAAGATTTTGAAATGCCAGCGTAAAGATCACTTGGGGAAGTTTTTATTTCAGAAAACATTTATTGAGTACCTGCCCTATGTACAAGGCACTATTGCGGGTTCCCGCGTGGGAGAGAATTATGAAAAAGACTCAGCTTTTGCCTTCAAGGCAGTTATAGTCTAGTGGAGAAAATGAGTGTGAATTCAGCTAATTATAATTTAAGGAGTAGCAGAACAAGTAATATAATAGAATACAAACAAAACTCCATGAGAGCATGGAGGAGGGAAAACTAATTTTCCCTGTGGAAAAGGACAATCAGGGGATTAGGGAAGGTTTCCTGTAACTGAGCTGGTCTTGAAGGATGAGCAAGACTTTGACACACAGAAATGAGGTTTAAGGGAAGGGAATTTCAGGCAGAGAGAATGATACAAACAGCATGAGCAAAAACACAGGCAGGAAAGTAGAGAATGTGTTTGAGTAAAGCACAGCGGCCTGACAGATGCAAGGGAGGGAAATAAGGCTAGAAACGGAGGTTGCAGATATGTCACGGAGAGCTGCGCTGTCATATTGACAAGATCTTAACACTATAGTAACACCTTAACCATTGATAATTAACACCTTAGTTGAGAACAAGGTGGAGAGAAAAAGCAGGCACAGTACTCAAAGCAGTGGGAGAGGGCACAACAAACCTCTCACTTCCCATTATTGCCTAGGACCACTCAGATGACCACTACCCCAACTTCTCAGACTCCATATCAGCAGAGAAAAGAGGCTGAGGTGGGCTTCATTCCACAAGCAGTCACTTTCTGTGCAAAGGAGATGAGACAGAAAAGAGAGAGGTAAACTAGATATCTGATGGATTATCAAGGAGTTGTTATGAACAGCTTTGTCATCTTACTGAGCTGCAAAGAATTGATTACTGTCTTATAATGATGCATTCAAGAAAATGCAATGTTCTCTCTGTTTCTATGAGTTCAGCTTTTTTAGATTCCTTGATTACAGTTAACAACACTGTACTGTATACTTGAAAGTTGCTACGTGAGTGGATCTTAAATGTTTTCACCACAAAAAAAGGTAACTATATGAGGTGATGTACGTGCTAACTAACCTTATCATGGTAATCACTTCACAATATATACGTGTATAAAATCATCACACTGTACGCCTTAAATCTCCTCAAAGTTATACGTCAGTTACATCTCAATAAAGCTGGAAAAAATAAGAAAACACGATGCTTATGAAGCAGATGAAGCACCTAGTGTGGCAGCATCTAAGCTAAGGTGTTAATCCAAGTCACACTTTAAAGGGCAGTATCTCACACAGACACATACACACATACACCACCAACACCAACACCACCAACGCAGCCCTTTGTATCAGGAAGGTTCGAATGTTTAAAAGGAAGAGGAAGATGAGACAATCTTCTTTTTTGTTTTCTACAGCAAAACACTTCAACATTTCAAAGATGGTCCTGCCAGCTTTACATAAAAATACCTAAGTTAAGCAAGGCTGTTTTTTTAATGGATTTTACCTGTTTCTTTAGATTTGGTGTGAACGTGGTTACTTAAGGGCTAGGGGATATGTAAAACTATTAATAGGATTTTTAGTTCCCGGTACTGGAGTAAACTGCAGCTTAGGAGGCAAAAAAAAAGTTACTGAGGCATAGTTAAGCAACCTACTGCCACAGTGCCTCAGTTTATATTTTTGGCAGAAGAGAGAGCGAGGAGTTAGGGGGGTTAGAGGTAGGTGGGGGATGGGAGTGTTGAAGTTAGAAAAGTAGCATGGATGGGAGGCAGCAGCCAGGCCATCTCTAGAAGTGTGAGAATCCTAGTATATTGGGTTCAGGGATCCATGCTGTGGGAGGCCTCCTGACAGACAAAGACATCGACTGACAGACATGTTTCCTGTCAGGTTGGGGGTGCTTATGATGCACTAGGCACTGTTCTAGTTGCTTGTGACTCATTTACTTGTCCCATCAACCCCTATGCAGCTGACACTATTGTTATCACATGCCATTTTACAGAAGAAACTAAGAAACATAGAGGTTATCTAATTTGGCCAAGGTCATATAACTATCAAATGGCAGAGCCAGGATTTACACCTAGGCAGTCCAGCTCTTGTCCACGATTTTAACCACTGTATTGAATGTGTGTGTGTATGTGAGAGAGAGACAGAGACAGAGAGACTGTACTCACAAACATACTTCTTTTCCTCTCAGAGTTGCCTCTCGAGATAATCACATTCCGTAGAGTTAACTATTGCAAACATTTTCTGTAATCCCTAACTTTTGGAAAAAATATATACTACAAAAATGCATATAATGTAACATCTAGAAAACATATATAATGCACACATGTATGTGGACACACACACATATTCCATGTTCATTTTACCCTTAGTCTAATTAATACAAATATTGTCAACACAGGGAGAGGACAGTTTGCTCCATATATATGCTTTAGGAATGGCCCAATGTCATGTGGCAATTCTGTGTTGGTTGTAGAGTCCTTTCTCCTCAAGGATTAGACTTTCAAGCCTTTGTAGCCTTACAGTTAGTTACTTTCTCCCCCATATTTTCTTTCCACATAAGGTAACTGTTTAGAATATACAAGGAAAAAGTGGGAGAGGTATAATCTAGGTTTGTACCTGGTATTCTATGTATATAGCTATAAATCCTGTATAAAATGAGGCAGAAACCTCCTTTCTATCTCTTCAGAACACGAGAATTGTTAAATCTTGAAAAGACTGAAGAAACCATCCATTCCTAGCCCCTCACTTTACAGACAGAAATATGAGGCCTGGAGAGGAGAAGGGCTTCCCCAACATCATATTACTGAAGAAGGACAGAGCAAGGCCGGAGCCAGATCTTTTGACTCCCCATCCAGTGCTCTTTCCACTCTACTGTTTGTTTTGTGAAGCATAGCACTTAGTTATACAGTGTTCTAAAGATATAAAACTCTCTAGATCTCACCCTGTGTATTTACCCTAGAAATATAAACATCTATGTCTACAGAAAAAAAACTTAAATGCATGTTCATAACAGCTTTATTTGTACTAGCCAAAAACTGGAAATAACCAAAATTCTCTTCAGTGGGAGCAGGGATAAACAAATTGTGGAACATCAGCAATAAAAAAATTAAGAAACTGGGGCCGGCCCGGTGGCACAGTGGTTAAGTGCTCATGTTCTGCTTCGGCGGCCCGGGGTTCATGGGTTCGGATCTCGGGTGCGGACATGGCAGCGCTTGGCAAGCCATGCTGTGGTAGGCGTCCCACATGGAAAGTGGAGGAAGATGGGTATGGATGTTAGCTCAGGACCAGTCTTCCTCAGCAAAAAGAGGAGGGTTGGCAGCAGTTAGCACAGGGCTAATCCTCCTCAAAAAAAAAAAAATTTAAGAAACTATTGACACACATGACAACTTGAATGGATCTCAGGGGCATTATGATGAGTGACATAAGCAAATCACAATATGTTACATACTGTATGATTCCATTTACATAATACTCTAGAAATTACAAAATTATAGTGATGAACAGATCAGTGGTTGCCGGGGGGCAGATGTGACTATAAAGAGGTAGTACAATGAGTTTTTGGGGGGTGATGAAACTGTACTGTTCTAATTACGGTGGTGATTACATGAACCTATACATGTGATAAAATTCACGGAACTGCACACCCTCCCCTACCCCCCAAAAGGTTGAGTGCAGGTAAAAACGGGTGAAATTCAAATGAGGGCTGTAGTTTGCTTAGTAGAATATTGTAGCAACGACAATTTCCTGGTTGTAGTAGTTATGTGGTTATGTCAGATGTTAACACTGGGGAAGAGGAGGTGTATGGCATGTGAGAATTCTCTATATTATTGTAGCAACTTCTATGTGGGATTAAACTCATTTCAAAATTTAAAAGAAAAAAGAAAGAAAATTCGAGAAGTCCCATAATGTTGTAGGCAGGTCTGGTGAATGAACATTTATGTAGTTTTCTGAAGTTACAGTTAATATGTCTTCAGGCCTTTGCTCAAATGGCATCTCACCTCACACCCCACTCTGTACCCTCATTTATTTTTATCCATAGCACTCATAACCCATAATAAAAAACATATCTGTTTATTGTGTGTCTCCCTCAGCCATAATGTAAGCCTTTTAAGGATAAGGACTTCATTCTGTTTGCTACTGTATCCCCAACACCTAGAATAGTACCTGGCACACTGTAAGTACTCCAACAAATTGTTGGTGAATGAATGAATGAATGTGAGTGTTTTGGCCTTGAAATAGAGGCATAGTGAAAAACTGTAGACTAGGTTACATTTCTTCATTACATGAGACAAATTTTCCTTACATTTTCTTTTTACACAATTACTCAAAATGGTAATTTTGTTCTGTCATTTACATATTGTTTGCTGCATAATGAAACAGTTTAAAAGATGTTGGAATAACAACCTAGGTCCTAGGAGATCACATATTCTGAAACGGTTCCTTACCCAATGTTATAGGAAAGAAAAACTTACCTTTCCTGGGTAATCAGCTGTGCTTTACTCACCCTTATGATACATAAAAGATTGTACTTACAACAGCTACCCACCAGAGGGAAGTGTTTACTCAATTATCCTCTCAATACCTATTGTGTACCAAGCCATGTGCTGGGTATAAAAAAGTAGATGGGACATGGTGCCCACTCTCAAAGTTTACAGTCCAATGGGGAGACAAATCAGTACACAGAAGTGCTATGATGGAAGTATGCATAGGGTGCTCCAGGGACACCGAGGAGGAACACCTGAACCAAATTAAGGACGGGGGAGAGAGGTATAGAGCATGGGTGATAGCTTCCTGGAGAAGGCGATGCCTGAGCTAAGTCTTCAGGGACAAGCAGTGGTCAGCCAGCAGAAAACAGGAGGAGTATAAGTTCTGTGAGGGCAGGTGCCATGTTCACATTGTGTTTCCAATACCCGGCACGAGGCAGAAATATGCTTAAATATTTGTGAAATGAATTGGAACAAAGTATAAAGTGCAGGTGGTAAAAGGGCATGTTAGAGAGGTAGGCAGGGTCCAGATCACGATGGGTCTTAAAAAACGTTATCTTAATGGTGATGGGGAACAACTGAAAGGTTTGTGGTAGGGGAGTAACATATGGGCTTTTCATTTTAGAAAGCTCATTCTCACAGCAACGTGGAAAATGGATTAGAGAGGACAGCATGAGTCAGAGAGACCAGTTAGGAACAGTGGTTTCCGAAATGAATGTGGCATGGCCATGGTCACTGCCTTCAAAAAGCTTATAGTCCAACAAAGGGAACAAAATGCTATCAGGTAATTCCAATACAGCAAAGTAGGCAGTGTAACAGATGTAGGTGGCAGAACCAGTACTAGAATCCAGGTTTCCTGATCCCTAGAGCCAGGGCTTTTCCCCGAGCCCTCCTTTCACTGCCTTTCACAGCCACAGAATTATGTAAGGGAAGGAGAGCAGGGCGAGCCATTGAAAGATTATGTCTTCTTTAGCCTCAGACTGAACTGTGGGGAGCATTTAGCCCCATTTTGTACTAATTCTGACATAAGCATCCCTCCCCAAGACCCTTGTTTCTAGGAGAAGACTTCAGCATCCTGATACTCTCTGTATACATATAGAGCAAGGAATCTCTACTTGAAGGACCAGGGAGATTCACACTCTGACAACTAAGGTTAGGGAGGGCATTATTCTGAGTAAGAAGTCATTTTTTTCTGAGACAGGGGACTTTTGACAACAAAAGGAAAAACAAAAAACCTGGTTCCACATTCCCTAAAGGTAGATGGACACTAGAAGAAGCAAGGGCCCAAATGGGAGAGTGAAAACAGCCGAAGAAGAGCCTATACTGCTCCTAAATTGAGGGGGTGGAGTGAGGTGGAAGAGTGGGAGGTAGGGAAAGAAGATGGAGAAGTACAAGGAAAGAAGGTCAGTGGGAAGGGAGGCCTCACAACAATACCCAACTCCATGACTAGGTAACAAAGACGTCTTGAGAACATACTTCCAGGGGTCTCAACTACCTCATGCTTCAGGACAGAGACTAAAGCTAAGGCATTTCTACGAGGCAAAGCCCAAGTGGGGATAAATGGGTCCTGGAGAGAGTGCTTGGTCAGGTTATCTTGGTGGGGATGGTGGGAGAGTGAGCGAGCGAGCAGGGGCACTCTGTGAAGGGTCCCTGGGAGTCCTGGGGTGGAAGTTATTTTTACTGAACTAAAAACCAGAATTAAAACCGGAAATAGTTAAAAGAACGGGCTTAGAAATCAGACATCCCCAGGTTATTCTCCTGGTTCTGCTGCTTACCAACCACCTGTCTGGTCTTGGGCAAGTGACCCAAGTTTCCTCTTCTGTAAATGAGGCTAATACTAGTATCTAGCCTCATAGAGTTTTGTACATGTTTAGTAAACAGCAGAAATAAAGCACCTAGTACATTTGCTGAATATGATAGGTAGTCAATCAATTGTTTTGTTTTTACTACTACAGTGACGATGACAATGACTGTGACTACTACTGCCATAACCACTATGTCTTCTGGGGATTTTTGCAGAACAAATAAGCAAGCACTGTTTTATCATCTGATTTATTTTTATTCGGTTTCTGCATCTGTTTTGCTTTCTGAAACATACTGGGTCACAATTTGCTTTTCTCTGAGATTGCCATGTTCCTTTTCTTCTTCTTCTCACACCTAAGCACCTGGATCTCATTCCTGAATGCAGTACCTCCACACTGCTGGACAGAGTTTGCCTTGCCTCTGAAGGCAAGATGGCCCCTCTTCCTACCAGGAGCCAGACCATCACCTACTCCCTCCATTCAGAGCAGAAGGCTCATGCCAGGAGGGAGGACAACTGCTGATTTCTGACAAAACACCAATTACATTTCACATCCTTGGCTGGGAAGGAATTTGGCTGGCCCAAGGTTGTTCTTCTCTGTTTTTTGCTCTGGGCTCCCCCATAATTAACACAATCCCCCAGACTCAGGGCCCAAAAGATATTAGAAGAAATAGATGTGTTTCCATGTCCTCTGTGATGCTCCCTGAGGGAGAGGACCCCATCTGTCCTGTACTCTGAGCTCCAAGCATAGTAGAGCTCTATAGCGTGGAGGCTCATTAAAATACTTGTCAATGCATTGATGAATATGTACCTTCCCACAACCAATTCCTGCTCTACAGAGCAGGGGATCCACCAGTTAGCCTGCCTGCAGTATTGACGACCAAGACTGGGAGGCACTTGACAAAAATATAAACAGAGAGGGGGGTATTATGAAAGTATTACTCGAGTCAGAGATGGCCTGAGGTTACACCAGCTCATCCAGAGAGCCTATCCTGATGGGTTCTGCCTTATGGTGGAAAGCCCTGAGGCTCACACCTGTGTATTCCGTGAGTGTGTATGTGTCTGTGTGGATATAATGCCTATAATTCATGGTGTCTCACCACCGTTACTAGGGCAAAACAGGAAGGTCTGCGTCCCCCACCCCTATACTTGCTCAGACAAAAGGCTACCTTTTGGGAGCTTCTTTTCCCTTATAGGTCTGCCCTTGATATTTCTCTTAACCTGATTTACCTAGATATAAATGGTGAGGGTATGAGGGGGGCCCAAGTGTGATTTACTTTGGGTCTTTACTTTCTGCCTGAGGCTCAGGGCCCAGCTCCTCACTTTGGAAAGTCCAGTAGCTTCTAGAGAAAATATAAAGCAAAGAAGAAGGAATCTCAACTTGCTGGGAAATTCCAAAGAGCTGATCACCTTAATACATTGTTACTGTTAATCAAAGAAACCATTAATTAGAGTTGTGTAGTTATGATAACTGTACAGTTGTGATAGTTTAGGAAGCACTTTCAGATATATCTGAATTCTATATTTGAGCTTCACAACAACCTCATGAGCTAGATAGGGCAGGAATTACTGTCCACATTTTGTGGATAAGGAAACTGAGATCCACAGAGGTACAGTGAATTGTCAAAGTCATATAAGCTAGCAAGTTATGGAGTTACAACCCAAACTAGGCTTTCTAATTCCAAGGCCAGGGCTCCTTCAGATTCCCCATGTTCCATTCTAACCACCAAAGTAATCCTGCCCTTTGATCATTCTCTTTGTAACTATAACTTTTTTTGTTGAGGAAAAAAATACCCTCCCTTTTTTTTTCCTTTTTCAGGATTTTCGTGTGCTAAGTTTCCATTTCTTCTCAGCACTTTTTCTCCCAGGAGGCATCAAAGTAGAGTAAAAAGAGTTCTTGATTTGAAGTCAAGCAGGCCTGTGTCTGAATTTCAGCTTTGACACTTACAAGCTGAGTAATATCAGACAAGTTACTTAACATCTCTGAGCCCACCTTTCTGACAGGTAAAATGGAAATAATATTACCTATTTCACAGGTTATTATGAGAATCAAATGAGAAAACAGAGATAAGGGTCTTAGCACAGAACCTGGAATATAGCAAGAGTTAAATAAATATCGATTCTCTTCCCTACTCCGCTCCCACTCCATCCTGCTACTCTAGTCTGGGAATATGCAGTACTTCTTTCCCAAAAAGCTGAAATTCAGGCTTTGATTTACATCTATACTTACTCATCTTACTGTAAAATAGGATGGCTGACATTTCAACTCTCAATAGTTTATCTCCATAATCTTTTGTTGGTGAATTGAGATAGTTCTGGAACTTATAACTTGGAAATATGTATGTGTGCATCCATGAATGTGTTTCTAAATCATTTAAAGGCTTAAGTTATTACTCAGAAATTACTTCCATTCCCTAATCTGGATAAATCACTCTTTTGAATCTCATCTAGAATCTAAAGGGCTGGGTTGACCTTATTTTGATAGTGAGCTAACTTATTTAGTTCCTTTGTTCTGAACATACCGTAGGAATTCAGGTCCATGATCTCTGAGAGTCCAGATCATCCATCTTGAGCTCCAGATTCCAAATGTACTTTCTAAGGAAGGATGCATCTACTAGCAGCCAGTTTCCTGTGGGCTGTCTTTAGACAGTAATGTGCCTTAGTTCGTGCACCTGGATCTTTCCCTGTTGTCATATTCTCCTCACTGAGGAGCTTCAAACATTGTGACAAAAAAGGGAGATAAATTGGGCATGGGAGAAAACTGGGCTAGTCCTGAGAGTGGGAATATAGGACTTTGATAAAAAATGGATTTGGTAGATAAAAAATAAGCTAGGACATAGAAGATTTTGACTGGAAAGAGGGTAGGGAACACTTTTAAATGTTTTTCTCTATATATTTTAGCATTATTTTGCTGGTTGCAGTGAACATATGTCACTATCAACTTTTTAAACATTTTATTATGAAATTTCCTAAGTATATTTAAAACTAAAGAATATGATGAAACCTCATGTACTCATCCCTCCAGCTTCAACAGCCATCAACATTTTGCTATACTTGTTTAATCCGTTTCCCCCTTTTTTGTTGGAGAATTTTAAAGGAAATCCAAGACATTATATTATTTCACCCCTAAATACTTCAGTTTGCATTTCAAAAATAAAAGGATATTTTATTTCATAATCACAATGAGTAAAATAATTCCCTAATATCATTCATCTAATGCTTGTTCCATATTTAAGTTTTCCCAATTATATAAAAAATATACCTTTAGGGTTGATTTGTTTCAATCAGATACTTTATGAAAAGGACTTTAATACTGATTTTTCAAAGGCCATGTATACTTCTAATGAATAATTAAGTACTGCTGCTTCATAGTGAAAAAAATAGAAGACCCCATCAGTACCATGTAACACTTCTACTCTAATTATTGACCCTTAAAATTCTACCTTCAGAAATGTATGTCCTTTATGAAAATGCAGATCTCTGTACAATGGTTTCCATTGACTTGTGAGGCATTGTGAATTTCACTGTCCCAGAAAGCAAGTCTTGAAGGAGATATTGGAGAGAATAAAAAGTCATTGCTGGGCAGAACAAGAAGAGTGAGAAAGTCAGGGGATGCAAGGGCGGGGGAAACTTCTTAAGGACCAAAATGGGGATATTTAAATGCTTAATCAAAATTGCTTCTGATTTCTCTGACCTCTTTCTGTATTGAAGCAACCCAAGCCCCAAAGACTCAAGGGTCTTATTTGCCTCCTGGATGATATCATCCATCAGTTTTGTTGACCCTAACCCTAATCCAATGGGAGCTCCTGCTCTCAGCTACTGCCTGGCATCCAAAAATTTTTCTCTTAGAAGACCAAGAAGGCTAGGCATAGGTGACTGAATTCAGTTGCATTCTGTAACAGAATGGTAAAGGATAACATAGGAAAGCCTCATCTGCTCCCTTGTACAATTCTGTAAATTGCCTTGGTGAACAGAGATTGTTGACAATACGTATTAATAACTTTAAAAGTGCACCTTTGCTTTAAACTGTCAGTTGCGCTTCTAGGAAACAAATATTCTTAAAAATAGAAGGAGAAATTACTTTTTAAAAAAGGATATAGTTATACTGTGAAACCTACAGATGAAGTAAGTAGGTTTCAACTAAAATAAGCAAGAATATAGAGGATTTGAAAAAAAATCTATCAATAAAACAATGCAATAGTTACATACAGAACTTTGTACCCTATAGAAAATATACATTCTTTTCTTCTATTCATGGAAGATTGACAATTGATCATGTACTCAGCCTCAAAGAAACACAGAGTACACATACATTCAAAGAAGTAGAGATTTTATAGTCTACTTTCTCTGATCATAATTCTGAAAAGTCAGAAGAAAATAAAAATATGAACCCCTAAATCCTTGGAAATTAAGAAACACTCCTAAACAATTTTGGCATCAAAGAAGAAATCAAAACTGAAATTCTTGATTGTATAGAAAATAAGGAAAAGGCCATACTTAATAACAAAATCTAAAGGATACACTTAAGACTCTATTCAAGAAAATGTATAAAGATTGAAAATAAATGAATTATTTTTTCAATTTAAGAAATTGGAAAAGGACAATAAAATAAAAGAAATCAGAGCGAAGGATTTCATTTTTTAAAAGCCAAAATTAATGAAATCAAAATGAAACTATCCTACAAAGGATAATTAAAATCAAAGGTGGGTTCTTTGAAAATCCTGATTAAGGAAAAAGAGAGAAAGCAAAACATAATAAAAAACACAATACTAACAATGGAAAAGGAGATACACTCATAGATACAAACAATAGTGTGCTGGTAAACACTTAACAATTGGGTCCCCCAAAAAGCCAATATTTGTAGTGCTTGCTGATTTCCATCATGTAAAAACTCCCACCATGGTGGACTTTAAGCTGCCAATGTAGTCACTAAACCCAAAGATGGGAAGAAATGCACACAATTGGCAAGCCAACTCCAGCACACCACTGGATAGATATAAAAGTAATTACATGGGAATATTATGTGCAACCTATGCCACACAGTTGAAAAATCTATTAAATACTACCTAATTTTACCCAAGAAGAAGTCACAAAACCTCAAGAGACTGATAACTTTAGGTCATATTGGAAAGGTGATTGGAGATGTGTAAGTTTTTTTAAAGACTCCAGGTCCAGATGGTTTTAGAACTGAGTTCCATAAACTCTTAGAGAACAGATTGTCCCCATGCTGTTTAAACTATTGAAGACCACAGAGAAAGATGAAAAGATCCCAAATGCATTTAGTGAATCTAATATAACCACCATACCAGAAACCTAAAAAAGATATCAGAAATAATAACACTATAGATTGATTTCACTTCTGAATATATACTGAAAAATTCGAAATAAAATAGAAAAAATCCAAAAGGGCAACAAAACAATAAAATACTATAACCATACAGAGTTTATTCCAGAAATAAAAGAATGATTCAACATTAGAAAATACATCAAAATTAGGGTTATATTAATATATTCTAAAAAGTTTTTTTAAAAAATTCAGCAGCCAACCCAAATAAAAACTCTAAATAAAAGACAACTTTTAAATATGCTTTTAAAAAATAGCAAACATCATATTTTTATGAAATGTGAAGGTCCCTCCCAGATCACCATCAAGGCAAGGGTATCTGATATCACCACTATTATTCAACAGTGTTTTTAATGTTTTAGCTGAGGCAAAAGAAAATGAGAAAATCAAATAATTGGTATCAACGTTGGTACAGAAGAGATATAAGTACTTCAGATAAACCTAAGAGACTTTATATTTAAAAAAATCTAACATTATTAATTTGGTAAGATTATTATACATAAGAAAATACAAAAAATCAAGAGCTTTTCTCCATATGTTGTTTTAAATGGAAACAGAAATGCAACCCATTCACAACCAGGACAAGACTATAAAATACCTAAGGATCAATTTAACAAGAAAGGTACTGTACCTATTTGAAGAAAACAATAAAATATTAAAGAGAAGATTCCAAAAACATAACCTGAAAAAATGCAGATATATATCATGATTCTGTTTGGGAAGATTTAACATCATTTCTTCCCAAAATTAATATATAACTGCAATACAACAATGATCACAATTCAAATTTAGTATATTTTTTAACTGAATAAAATTATTTTAAAGTTCATATTAAGAACAAAATATCCAAGAATAGCAAGGAAATTATGATGAAAAAATACCAGATATTACCAAATATTAAAAGTTACCATAAAGCCACTCTAATCAAAATAGTAAGGTATTGGCATAACAATAGAAAATTAAATCAATGGATCAGAGTAGAGTCTAGAATAGGTCCAACTAAGTACATATGGACACCCATTAAACAGCAAAGGTGGCATATCCATTTGATGGGAAAAGGACTGTTGTGTGAATAAATGGTCTTGGCATAATAGCTATTTATCTAGAAGAAACCAAAACTACATATCCTAAAATAAATTTCAAAACCTCATGTCCTAAAATAAATTTCAATTATATTAAAGACTTAAAATGCAAAAAACGAAAATCACTGAAACTATGAACAGAAAGTTTAAGGAGTAAAGACCTTCCTCCACAAGCCAGAAAAACCAAAAGCCATACAGGAAAATATACATAAATGACAAACTGGGAAAAAATCGCCACATATGACAGATAAAGGTTAATATCACTAATATAATAATATAATATTGACGATATAGATATAGATACATTCCCCTTTTCACCTGACTGACATCCTCTCCCTGGGCCTTTTCATTCTCTTGGTTTTAAGTGTGACCTATATGCTGATCACACAAGCATAGATTGATTCTCCTTTAAATTCATGGTGTCCAGCTTCAAGCAGGCTCTCAATATTTCCTATTAATCCTATATTTGTCTTAGCAGCTCCCTCCATATCTCCACAGTAGCTAATTCAAATCTCTGCAGTCGTCAAAGCTCCAACTCTGCCACCTCCCATCTCACTCACAGTAAATTCATTGCAAATGATTTTACTGCCTTCTTCACAAAGAAAATAGGACTCATCCCAGAGAATTCCCTCCAGTTTTCACAACAAACCAATAAAGAAACCTGTATCCTCAACCATCCTTCCCTCTTTCTCTTGCATTACAAAGAAGTGGTATCTCTCTTCCTCTAGAAAGTTCATCCCTTTACCTGTGCTCTGCATCCCATCCTCTCCTGCCCTCTTAGGGTCCTCACTTCATCAATATTTACCTCTATCTCCTTCAACTTCTCCCTGTTGACTGGCTCCTCATTAACACCTAAAGATATTTAAGTCTCATTTTAAAAAAAATCATCCATTTACTTCTTCTGGAAATACTGTCTTCCCTCACCTTCCTCAACACTAATTCTCCTAGTTTTCCTTCTGTTACTCCAACTCCTTTGCCTGTACCTTAAAAGCCAGTATTCCAAGAGTTCTATCACATGAACTCAGTCTTAGGTGATATCCATTTCTAAGGCCTCAATACCACATATATGCCAGTGCATTGCTTATCTTTTTAAAAAAAAATTAAGAGCTTTTGAGATATAATTTACATACCATGAAATTCATCTCTCTTAAGTGGAGAATTCAATGATTTTTGGTAAATTTACAGAATTGTGGAACTATTACCACAATCCAATTTTAGAGTAACTCTACCACCCCAAAAAGATCCCTATTTGCCTAACTTTATCTCCATCCTGTCCCCTTCCTAAAAGTTAGACCCATATATCAAACTGCTTACTGGCCACTTTCGTTCGCATAACCACAGGCACCACAAACCCAGTGTATCCAAAACTGAATCTGTCTCCTTCCCACACCCTTTTCCATTAAATCTGATTCTTCTCTAATGCTCCCTAAATGAATGAACGGCACCACCAGCCCCTCAGAAATCCTGGGCATTGTTCTCAACTTCTCTTTCTCATCCTCCCACCTCCAATTAATCATCAAATCCCATATATTTTACCTCCTAAATATAATTCAAATCTATTCCCTTCTATCTTTTATTATTACTTCACTAGTTCTGTCCAGTAGAATCTTTTCCCTAAATTAATCCATCCATCCATTCATCTATCCATCCACCCAATAAATATGCATTGAATGCCTACTACCTGCCAGGCACTGTGCTACAACAGTCACCTAACTGGTCTCTCTGTCTCCAGTCTTATATCTTCTTGATGTGTTTTTAATCCAGGAACCAGGCAGTTTAATCTCATTAAAAACATACTACTTCCATGCTTAAAATAGCTTCATATTAACTTTCAATTGGCTTCCCTCTGACCTTGGGATGAATTCCAAACTTCTTAACACGGTTCTTAAGGTCCTTTGTGATCAGGCCCCTCCTGCCTCTCTAAGTCTCATGTCTCATCACTCCCCTTGGATAAGTCACTTAGTTATCTGAGTCTCCTCATTTGAAAAAATGAGGATAATAATAGTGCCTCTCTCAGTGGTAGCTGAAAGGATTAAATGAAATAATACATGTAAAGCACTTAACACAATACCTGGCACATATTAAGTGTCAATAAATGTTAGCTATTGATGATAATGTTAGCCTTCTTTGATCTCCCTCTCTTCTGAACTCCTACAGCACACCTACCACATACTTGGTATCACACAATTTAGCACTCAATTATTTTATTTTGTATTGTTTACCATGGCTTCATACTGTTAGTTCTGCTTCCCCAACTACACTATAATATCCTAGAAGACAAGGACAGTGATTTACATACCTGCTCTATTCCCCCGTAGCACTTAGCACAATGCTAAGCACACAGTGGAGTTTAATAAATACCTTTTTTTTTTTTAATAAATACCTCTTGAGAAAGGTTCACAAAGGAAAAAGTGACAGGGTTTACTGACTCTCTATAAGGGTAGTTATTTTTTAAAAGACCATAAATAATAAACACCAAAACCCTGGGAACACCATTTGCTTTCACCTCCTGGGCTAATGATGTGTCACTGGGTTAGCAGCCTTAAAGCGGGTTAGCATTAAGCATGGGGCTCGGCAGTACTCACTGTAGGTCAGTGGGTTTTTTCAGATGGTTTGCTGCCAATATCCTGCTTTTGACAGAAACGGAGTGTGAAAGCATGAAGATGTTTAATTCTACTCCCTGGCATGCAGACAATATGCAATTTGCCTACTCATCTGTGAGATCATATTTTTTACTTCTAAAATATAAATGTTCTCTCTGTGCTACCAATATAATATAAATTCCACTTCATTCGAAAGCCAATGGAATCCTCCTGAAGTGGTTTGGATTTCTTAGCTGATGGCAATCAGAATCCCAGAATAGCCCCAAGAGGATAGAAGATTCAGAGCTCTTCAGATGCTAGAACACCCCACCAATTTGGCAGGAATTTCACTGTATGTGCACTATATAGTAAACTGGCATCTTGTGATTGTTTTCCCCTTCCTTTTCACATACTTTCTTGCCATCTACCATTGTGGTCCTTTCCTGCCTGGTCCTCTCACCCTCTTCCCTAATCCTCCTCCTGTCCTGTGCTTGCCCCTCCATGTGAGATGTTTCTAAGAAGACGTCTTTGTGCACTCGTGAGCCTGCTGTTGTGTGCCAGTGCGCAATTACCTGTATGTTGATTGGGAATGGAGGAGCTAAAGGTGGACCTATTTGGTTCTATGTGACATGGACTCCCACTGGTACCATACAATCTTATAACTAAAGTTTTATTGGTTTAGAAATTATTCCAAAGCCAATGATTTTCTTGTGCCTTTGATGTTACTAAGGAGAAGCTGGAACAGGCCTGGGATATGGAGAATAAGAGGGGGGGAAATTTCTCTGAACACAAGAGGCAATGTTTCCAATCAGAGGAAACAAAAGGCAACCTCCTCCGATTGTTTCCCAGTTTCTCGCTCTATATGGGGAAAATACCAAGGGTTTGAAAAGAACTCTTAGAGGGGAAAAAAGACAAAGGTCAAAGCAGTCCTCACAACCCAGTTTAAACACTAATTCTCTCACTGGACATATATTATTCTTTCCACATATATCCTCATTACAATACCGCCCCCACACACACGAAATGAACACCCAGGCAGCCATCTATGAAACAGATAGACAGCCGCATAGCATGTGCAAGGGCATTAAGATGCATGACCTATAGAAAGCTTATCACCACAAAGAAAGGCATCCTGCTCTAGATACACACTGAGCCATTCCCACGGGAACACACACTCATGTAACACACCCAGACTGGTTATACAGACAGATGTCTGTCCTTACCCAGACCATAGGCACAATAATCAGCAACCTGCAAAGCACTGCACATAGAGTCACTGATTGATGAATCTGGCTGGCTTTGTCCTTCGCTTTAATGCAGCACAGTGGTTAAGAGCGTGGACTCTAGAGTCTAACTGGATGCAAACCTTCACTCTGCCACTTACCCCCGTGTGACTTTGTACAAATTAGTTACCTGCTCTGTGCCTCAGTTTCCCCAACTGTAAAGTGAGAAGAATAACAGTACTTACCTCATAAGGTTGTTGTGAGAATTAAATGAGCTAATGCATGGAAAGCTCTTAGGAGTAATGAGAGCTCCTAGAAGTGCCGGAGATGGGGTAAACTTGGATTCAAGATTTGATTTAGGTGAGGGGAGAGGTAGTGGGAATGGGCTGAAGTGTGGGATTCTCTTTCTGTCCTGAGGTAGTAGAAAGCTGATTCCCAGGGCATACATGCACTTCTCAGTAATCATTCCATCAAAGGACATTGGTCCACCATTAATAGTAACAATGCAGCCACTCTTTTCCTGAGGAAATCTATATATTTGCTGTCTTTCTGGTATTATATTTATTAGTTACAGTCTGTTTAAATGTGACGACATTAAGTACACTTTTGAGAGTAAATCGTTACTGCAAACTCGTAACCATTCAGGAAAATTTGTGTTGTGCAGAGACTACTTTTCCTTGCAACACAGTAATGCACACAGCCCCAGAAGGAGGACCCAGCAAGGCAGTCTCAGGAAGGAAGTGCAGGTCCCACAGTAAACTGACTGCATGCCTGGCATCAGTATTGATTTCTGGAGCTGCCCACTCTATTTTCACCCCTCACTTGGGTCTCATGGCACAAAAATAATCTGAGCAAGTAAGTGCCTTAATAGCACGGATTGCTGATTCCTTCTGCCAACTCAAGCAATGGTCCCCACTCTGCTCACTACCCACAAAGGGCTGTTAGGACAGAGAGCTGCTCTGGGCTACCAGAGACGGGCAAATGGCAGGGGTACCTAAGAGGTTTACCATGGAGTCAGGAATGCCAAGCCCCCAAATAGAGCATCTATTTTTCTAGATCCGTTTAATGAAGGGAGAAAGACAGTGAGCATCCTAAGATGTCTTCTTTCTATCTGAACACAAAAGAATTAGTGGCAAGTAAACAAACAGTGTCTCCAGCGGGCTGCATAGTGCAGCGGAAAGAACATGCACTTCGGTGTCAGAGAGATGCAGGACTGAACCCCAGCTTACTCTATGTGTGACCTTGAGTAAGTCATCTAATTTCTCTCACCCTCAGGTTCCTCATTTGTAAGACAGGAATATCTACAATGGTATTATGGGATTGTCATAAACACTAAGCGGGATTAGAAACAAAAATGCCTCTAGCACAGTGCCCAGCACATATGATTCAAACGTGACTCTCCCCCTCCAAACCCCAGCTTACCATCTCACACAGCTGGACTCCTCTAGACAGGCAGCGACAGAAAGGGCATTTTAATGGCTGTGTGCATGTCCGTTATCATGATGGTGATGGTGGTTTCAGTTTTAGTTTTTTGTCTTTGTTTTGTTTTGTCCGTTTTTCAGTTGGGAGGTGGCAGGAGAGACTAAACGTAGGGGTGGAACTGGAAACATTTACAGGTACAGAGTAAACTTGCTAGGGCTTTAGCCTGAATTATTAGAATTCCACCAACTTTCCAAGACCACACTGGAAACGGGAACTTGGGCAGATTGTGCCAAGAGTGGAGCAAGCAGGAGGGTCCAAAATTAGGCAAGTGTTCTGGTCATTTAGTGGGTAAGCTGGAATTTGAACACTGAGAAACAGGAACTGGAGGAGGAAGGCAGCATATGGGAAATGGGGCTATAAAACGAACTTCATTGCACCAAAGGAAAGTGCAAAAACAGAACAAGAGTGAATGCCTATATGAACTGTTTTGACTATGAAAACATGACCACACCAGAAAGTTTATATGCCCTCTAGATGTGCGGGAGGAGGGGAGGAAAACAATATTAATCCTAACTCATTTTATCCTCACAACCCTGTCGTGTGTCCATACCCCCCAAAAGTCTCAAATACAACATTTAATGTCCCCCAAAATTTCATGTCCCTGTAATATAAAGAATTGTCACCAAGTATTTTTGAAAAAGAATTGAACACATTAGGTGTCTAAAAAATTATAAAGTGTTTTCTTTTCTTGCATAAACATAGGCTATGCCCAGGGGCTGGCCCGGTGGCTTAGTGGCTAAGTTTGCATGCTCTGCTTCGGCAGCCCGGGATTCGCAGGTTCAGATGCCAGGTGCCGACCTAAGCACCGCTTATCAGGCCATGCTGAGGCAGGTGTCCCACATATCAAATAGAGGAAGAAAGGCACAGATGTTAGCTCAGGGCCAACCTTCCTCAGCAAAGACAGGAGGATTGGTGGCAGATGTTAGCTCAGGGCTAATCTTCCTTAAAAAAAAAAAAAAACAGGCTATGCCCACACTTTGGATTGCACAGTTGATTTAGGTTTTCCATCTATTTTAAATGTCAATTGCCATATACTTAACATGATTGAATGCAATACTCTGAATCAGTCATTTCAGTAGCATAAATGAATAGACTGACTAGGTCACTATGCACTTATTTTCTGTTTTTCATGAAAACCATTTTTTCCACATGCAATTCCACATTGCTTTCAAAATAGCTATTTAATTCTCACGAGGCACTGGGAGCCCAAATCCTCCTCAGGACTTATTAAATCTGCTCCGCTTGCTCTTCCATGTCTCACAAAAATACCCACAGAACATTTCAGCTAATAAACATTTCAAAATCCCAAAGAAATCTCTCTTTTTAAAACCACTAGAGATGAAAACATGTGTCCCTCCCTAAAACTTTTCTTTGCCTTTGCTTAGAAGCAGTAATCAAAAAGAACTGGGGCAGGACAGTAGGCAAGTTTACTTTAGCATCAACTTAAAGAATGCCTGAGATATTTTTGCAGAAGAGCAGTGAACTTCTCCCCACTAAATACAATTTGTTTACATTAGTAAGTGAAAACCAGCAGCTTATTAAGCATAATAACCCTTTTTAGTGCACCACCTTTGCAGAGTTACTGGTAGTGGTTATTAAATATGGTCACACGGCTGAGATTCTCAACATTTTTAGTGCTGCAATTTCATTACCACTCCCCCTTCCTAAGGAAAGTTCTAGTTCATGTCTGTTAAATTTGAAATTGATTGTGAGCATTTGGGAATGACTATCCCTCCCCACCCTCAGAAATAATGATAAATACCTCTAGAAATCCTGAGGTCAGGGCTAAGAATCTCTAGCAAAGGTGTGGTACCCAGAAATACTACTAGTATCACTACTAGTAACAATTGCTCCTATTATTACTCCTACTCCTATCACTACTACTACTACTACTATCACCAACACCATTTCCTGAGCCTTGACAATCAGCCAGACACAGTAGCAAGTGCTTTAACATATACTACCTTTTCCTTCAAGGTATGATGAGTCCAAGTTTTATAGATGATGAAACTATCTATAGGCTGTCTGAGGCTCAGAAAGTTATGTGTTCAAGGTTACCCAGATAGCAGGACTCCTGTCTGCCCAACTCCAAAGCTACCACAGCACACTGCGTCCCAGAACCTACTTACCATTTCTAGAAGGAGCGAGTTGTAGAAACTGAGGCTTTGGAGCTGGGCAAGAAGGCCCTGGGTTGGAAAGGTTGCTGGAAGCCAAGTCAAGAAGAGAAATAAAGCATGTGTGGTCAGAGTCAGTGGATCCAGAGATTCCTGTTGTTAGCTACCCAGTAATAGAATAAATAACTAGAGTATTGCGTATGTTTGTGTCTGATTGTCCTGCACTTCAAAAAGAAAACTACCATTCTATTTTCTCTTCACCTTCATGATCAAACTTCTCAAAGCCTGCATTTCCTTACAACTCACTTCCTCCTTGACCTCTCTGAATCTGTCTTCCATTCTCACCTTTCCACTGAACCTTCTCTCAAAAGTCACAATGATATTTTCCTGTATGATGTCGCTGCTCCAATGGATCTCAAACTTTCCACATCTTGAAGGCCTCGATTCCTTTGCTATTCTGACCCCATTTTGTTGGTTTTCTCCTCCCTTCTGTTCTTTCTGTTTCTCTTTTGCTCTCCTCCAGAATTCACATCCCTATCTCATATCCCTTACTTACTACAAGTCATCCTCATGATGGGTCAGGAACCACTGGTGATGAACAAGGAACATCTAAGTGGTGTGTACCTTGACCTTGAAAAAGGAAGTGTAATGGGGTGGTTAGGGGCACAGGCTCTGGAGCTAAAGTTCTTGGATTCAGATCCCCACTCTGTTACCTACTAGCAGCATGACCTTAGCAAATCAGTTCAATCTCTCTGGATCTCAGTGTCTTTATCTATAAAGCAGTAATAATAACAGTGTCTACCTCACAGAGTTGTTGTGAGGATTAAATGAGTTAACACATATAAAGTGCTTACCTGGAACATAGAAAATCTTCATTGTGTTACTTATTACGATAGTTTTTACGAAGGTAATATTTAAAACGTTGATTCTTTCCACAAGCGAATAATTTACTTCTAATATTTAATTGTTTAAATGCGCACCATCCCTCAGTAATCTCATGAAAAGCTCCAGAGTCTTTCCATTTATTTTTGGAAGGTCGGTTTGTTGTATTCCAAGTGACAAACAACTGGATTGATCTGTCCTGGGCCTTCTCATTCTACACATTCTCCATGGTTTGAAGTGCCTCTTAGATGCTGATGACTCCCAAGTCTTTATCCCTTTCCCAGACCTCTCTCCTCACCTCCATATCCAGCCAGCCAGCTGCCTACTAGGCATCTCCTACCTGACTCTGACCCACAGCACAACAAACCTCACATGTCTAAAAAGAACTCCATCTGTACTTCCTAGCCTGGTTAAAGGCGACATACTCATTCAGTCACTCAAGCCAGAAACCTGCGGATCATCCTACTATTCTCTCACCCCTTCACGCGCTGCAGCTAATTGATGACAAAGTAATACTGATTCTACCTCCTAGAAGTGTTTTGAATTTATCCCCTCCTCCCTAACCCTACTGCCACTGCCTTAGGTTGGGCCTTCGTCTCTCTCTGGATCAATAAAAGCCACCTAACTGGTCTCTTTGCCTTCACCCTTGACCCTTGACCCTTGCCCCATCCTGCATACTACAGTCAGAGCAATCCTGAAATGCAGATCTGATCCAGTTATTCACCTGCTTTAGATCCTTCCAAGGCTCCCCGAAGTCTTCAGGATTAAGTCCAAACCCCTGTGCATGGCATACAAGGCCCTTCCTCATCTAGCCCCTAGCTACTTCTCCACACTCACTTCTTGCAGCGATTCTCACATCTCACATTCTGGCTGAACCAAACTTCTGGTGGTTTCCTGAACACCTCTATGCTGCTTACCCTTTTGTGTTCTTGCATGTGACCCCCTTCAGTCCCTTATCTCATTTTTGTTCGCAAAATTCTACTCTTATTTCAAGATAACTTGATTTTTATTTCCATTCTACAGTCTGTCCTAAGTCCCTCAGGCAGACTTAGGTGTTTCTTTCTCTACGCTAGCTTGTCATCTTACACTTACCTTCATTACAGTAATTACTACTTCACATTATATTTGACATTTTACCTGTCTGGGTAAGCTCCTTGAGGGCAGGGACCAGTTCCTATTTATTTCTATATACCCAGTGTATACCCAAGTGCGTAGCATACCATTTTGCCCAAACAATTTGCTCATTTCCATCTCCACTAAGACCTCTGCTCTCTGTCTCAACAGAGGAAGTAATTTATTTTTCCTCCTTCAACATTTGCCTAAAATGCATTTTCTCCATTAAATTTTCCCTGATCACACTTACTTCACTCTAATCACTTCTTCATTTTCTCATGCCCTCCGTGCTTGTAAAAGACCCTTCCAACAAACATATTCGTGCCGTAATGATTTAGATTCTATTCTTTATTCCAGCTCAACTACTCTAAAAGGTAAGGATCATCTGCTGGAATCATCCATAGCAGTGGCTTTTTTAAAAATTAATTTCTGTGAAAACACCTATTTTTATGCTTGGAGAAGCAGTCAGACACCAATTCTTGCCCTTGCCAAATAAAATAGCCTTTCACAGTGAGGAACAGGAGCAGAAAGGAGAGAACAGCAAGCCACCTACAGTTTGAACTCTGGGAGAAAGACTTCTGAAAGCTACTGAATTTATGACCTGGTGGCAAGACAGAAAGCTGAAATTCCCCAAACTAAGGGAAGTCTCTCCCTCGCTTTCAACTCATCTCCTTTCTTTCTTCTCTCTCTTAACACTAAAGAGCAGAGCCACCCAGCCCCTTAAAAGGCTTGATAAGAGCCAGGAAGAAATCAATCTGCCCATGGAGTTTGTGGGGTAGACTAACCCATTGCACTGCAGCAGTTCTGGAGGAGAGGAAAACTGGGGGCACACCAAATATCCAGGAAAGTGCTCTAATATGCTCAGTGCCCTAAAAGTTAACAAGACTAAGTAAGTAAAAATGGAAGGGCTACACTACATTCATTTCTACTCCCTGGACTGCATGCTGCTTTATAAATACTCCTCTTTCGCACTCAATACTGTGTTTTCCCTAGCTGTACTAAAGTTCCTAGAGGCCATCAACAACGTATGCTTCTTTTGTAGCCTGCAAATTGCCCACCACACTGAGTACATAGTGTTTGCTCAAGAAATGTTATTGACTGACTGATTACTAAGTATTTAACTACTTTTCTTCCCCTCAATATTTTTAGGAATGCTTATTATTCTCAAAACCGTGCAGTCTTGGAAGCCAAGAGGAAATATTCATCTGTTGGTATACATTTTCCCTTGGTTATGCATTAAACAGAGATTTCCTTTGGAAATGTAAACAAAGGATGCCTGATGAGACAGGACAAAGAACTATATATAGAGATCAAGTGGCCAGAGCAGCAAGGTCAAAGCAGGCCCTTCCTTAGCCAGAATAAAGGAGTCTTGGGTCTGCCTCTCCCTCCTTCCCATGCTCTCCAGCCCCAACAGAAAATATTTCCCAACTGCCTACCCTCTGAATTCTGAAGGCTGGGCAGCACCTATAACAGGCTGTATTACTAAAGAATTCAGCTAACAACTCTGTGGTGATCCTAATCTTTGTTTCTGTAATAATAGGAAGACTGCAGCTTTGTTTACTTTCTGAGGAGAATAGAGAACAGGGAGAAATAACCAGAAGAAGGAGGCAGTATTTATGGCCCCTTTATGAAAAGTCAATCTGTGACAAAAACATTTGCAGACAATAAGGAAAGGGAACAGGTTTGGCAGGAAAATAACCTATTCCAGTTTTCTCAGAAGTGCCTTAGCTGGTATCCTCCACCCCTGCCCGGTGTGAAATGCCTGGTTTATACTGTGAATATAGTCATTCTCTATAGACAAACCTGGATGCAATAAAATGAAAAAAATTCAAATCACCCTTCAGTGTCTGGCTTTCATGACAAACAGTATCATAGTATTTATTTCATTTTTTCAAGTATTTATAAGCATTTATGAAGTCTCAAGTCCCTTCTTTAACTGCATGTGTAATCCCAGGGCTTGTCCTGAAGCCTTCTGGACACACAGGCTCTGTGCCGAATGAGCATAATAAGTACCCTGGATTCACCCTATTATTACGGGGAAGTTTAGGGCACATCCCTAACCTTTCAGAAGGAATGATATCATAGAGCACAGCCATGGTCTTCCATAAACCATTCTGTAGGGCTGCTGTCAAAGATAGAATTCTAAACTGAATAGACTGTGGAGTTTACTCCCAAAATACAGTCTCACCCTTGACATGTAATGCAGTATCTCATGATTCATTTTTATTCTGTTGTCTATATTTCCTGCACATGTGTATCCACATCAGGGTGGATTTGTGTAGCGTGTAAGCCCTCTGAGGGTAGATACTGTGTCTATGCCATTTTCTTTGTACCTGGTAAAATGCCATGCATAAATAAGTGTTAGTAAAAGGTGACCTTTTCCGGGCCAGAGCAGACAGTGGCCTACACGCTGGGTTTAACAAGCATCCCTAAGGGAGCCTCTTAAACACCTCCTTTGCTGGTTCATCGTGGGGCTGCTCTTCCCTCCTACTTTGCTTATATTTGGCAGCACTAGTGTCATGTCCTGAAGGCTCCAGCAGGAATACTAACTTCAGAAAGGCACTGTTAAAACACCACACAATGATGCATTGTTTTATGAGACTAGCTCCTTGCCACTTGAAAAGAGCAGGGCCCTGACTATAAAGCGTTGATTGGTGCAATGGACTGGGAAAGGTTGGAAGATTGCTATGTTTGGGTGAGGCTGGCTAGAGCGATAAGCTTCCCAGGGGTGGGATGATAAGATGTTAGAGAGGTCCTAAAGTGAATAAGCCATGAAAATAAACTGCTTACTTTGCTAATTTGACTACAGCTTGCTCTATACTTAATAGTCTTGTTGATGAGAATGAGGAAGATGATGATTATAATTTCTAACCACGTTTTATTCACTATTGGCTGTTACCCCACCCTCAATCATGCAAATTTTAAACCAAGGGATTCCTTATCTTGTCTCCTGCTTACAATACTTCCTTGTCTTTTCACCAGTGTGGGTTTCTTAAACTGTAATCTAACAGCATAATCAGAAGGTTTGATAGAGTGGAACACAGAGGGACTCTGATTAGCTGAAAACCACTGTAAAATGCCTTCTGTTTTCTTTCTCCCTCTTGGAAAGGATGAGACCAAAGAGAAAAAGAAGAGAATAAAGAAAGTATCCATTCACAGAATCATGATCTGTGAAATCTGGAAGAGACATCAAAGGTTATGTAGTCAGTGAAACCCCTCATTTTATAAGGTAAGGATACTGAAGCTGAGAGGCTAAATGACTTACTCAAGTTCATACTACCAGTTAAAAGCAGTCAAGTCCAGAACCCAATTTTCCAACTTATACTCCAGTGTTCTTTCTTTCCATTCCTTATGTTTCTTCGTAAATTCCCCACCCCATTCCACAATCTCACACCTGAGTTTAATGGGTATCCTATGTACCCTACATACAGTACCACTCTCTTCCACAAATGGAGTGCCCAGCAGGGATTAAATTGCTATGGTATGCCCATCATACAAGTATACCCTACTTTAAGAAATCCAAACAATCAGGACTGGTTACTCACATAAGAAATTCTTTGCCTTATGAGAAGATTCTCCACACACTCTTAAAAGAGGAAACCCCAGGTGAAATTAAAAGATGAGATCTTAATAAAATTATTTTATTGCTTAAAATAAAATAAACTTGAACCATTACACTTATCTGTCATACAGGTAAGATTAGAACTAGACTATCAGGTTGTAAATAGAATTAGAAACATTTTTATCAAACTACTGCCCATGAGGAGTCCTATAATATTTTACCCGACCCTGTCTACACTTTAATCCCTACCATCACCTCTTCAACAAAATCAACACAAAACCAAATGCTACAGCTGAAGTTTCATGCTCTCAAGAAAGGGAGAAAAATAACTTTCTTTTATTACATCCACTTATGAAGAAGTCGACTCCTCTTGTAAGTTCTGTTCTGAGATTTTATGTTAAATCTAACCTATGTTGGTGAAAAATCTGGAAAACCTTATACTTGTATGACACTTTATAATTCACAAGCAACTTTAACATATACATCATTTGTTGCTGACAAGAATAAGTGGAAAGGTGATGAGTGAAGACTAGTAAGGTGCATGGGGACGAAGGGAGGAGAGGCTAGGAAGAGAAGCAGCAGTCCTGATGATACTGTTACAGAAACAATATTGCACTGAACGAACCTCACCCCACCCCAAGGACCCAGGATTCCCAACTTCCCTGACAGTCCAGCAATCTCTTTAAGGAGCTAAGATGTTCAGTTTGCTGAATGAAGAAATACATTTCATGTCGGATTCTCATACTGCCTGCTTTATGGAAAGGAGGAGGGATTGGCCCTTGGACTATTGTCTCCCCGACCCATTACCACCACCTATTTATTTTCCTTAACAATATCTATCTGCCACTTTTCTTGGAACAAGCATCCTAAAGGAATGAGACTTCCTAGAACTACCATTCAATCCTTCACTCCAAATGGCTGAGTTACACTCTGACAAAACTCAAGTGCCCCCAAAGAATTGCCCAGTCCAGGTCCTCTGAAAGAATCACAAATGTTTCTGTCACGTACCTCAACCTGCTGGCAGATCTGTATTAGTTTAGCCATTTGATTTTCTAGTTCACTGTTGCGCTTAACCAGGTTGGTGAGATTCATCTCCAGAGTTTGCTGCCATCGCAGAGAGGAAACAGGGAAGAGGGGAGAAAAAAGAACAAATGTTCAGTGAGCTTGAGAACCGGTATCATGTGGAGGTCAGTCAATCAACACATATTTCAAAGATTCATTGGGTACTTGCTATGGAGCAACTGTTCTAGGTGCTAATTAATAATGCTGTACATTTGCTCCACATTGTCATTATTGGGGAAAAGATGACTTTGTGGATGTAGGAATTTAATGACATTAAAGCAACTTTATGTTTTCTATAATATTTTTAACTTTTTAAAGTATTTCATAGTCAATATGTCATTTTGGCTTCATAGTAACCCTGTGACATAGGGAGAACAGGTATTATTCTCTCTTTTACAGATCAATAGACTAAGAAAGTGATAATTTATTGAGCAATTGCCAGATATTATGCTAGATAATTTCATATATATCATTTAATAATCATAACAACCCATGAAGTAGGCGATGTCAGCATTTTACAGATGAGAGAACTGAGCTTCAGAGTGGGGTAAAGTGTTTTTGCACTGTCATATAATTAGTATGTGGCAAAGCTAGGACTGGAACCCAGGTCTCTAGCCCTTATTCACAGCTTTGCCCCAGTATTCCATGATTCTTTTGTCTTTCTGCTGATAACTTTGATATTTATCAGTAGGTTCCTTCACAAAAAAAGATGATATTTTAAGTGTGCGAGTCATTAAAATCTAGCATCGTAGCTTCCCTTCTTGGGCACTTAAGGAATAGCCCATGGAGATGCCAGACTTCAAAACGCAAAGCCTGGCTGTATCAAGATAGGACATCCATTGCTTACCATTGCTTACTGGTGCATAACGTTTTTAGGTACACATTAGAAGCATTTTGCACGTCTGTTTAACATAACGTAGTTCTAACAGTACTCAAAACTCAGCATATTTTCAGTTGAGCAAGCTACTCTCTCTCATTCCTTATATGAAAAAATAGAACGTTATTCACTCTAGATTGATAATGGGCTTTTTTATTCCGCCGCATTCCCAAGTCTTCAGCCCTGAGGGCTGCTTCTCCTCGAGGACATGCCCCAATATCCACTCCTCTCTCACTCACCACCCCAACACCCCCACAAAATCTGTTCCAAATGTAATACCCCAAATTCCTGGCCCTTATTCTGCTGGCATTCCTTCCCTTGGTCGTGTTCATTGCTTCATTGCCGTCTCCGTGGTTCCTGTGGTTTGTTGTTGTTCAAAGTTCATGTTTTTGGTAGGGAGGATGAGGGGGGCATCGAAGAGTGGGGAAGGGGGAGAGGACTCGTGTACTTGGCCTCTTTCTCTACTACTAAGTAGCTGTGGCTCCTTAGTATCCTTGGCACTATCCCATAAATCTATCCCGGAGGATGTATTCCCATGGATATGTATTTCTAGGACAGACAGTCTGATCTCACTTGTTCTCAAACTGGATTATGAGAACCAGGTTAATCTTTGCTTCCCTTCTTGCCAGATCTCTCTCAGTTTCTTTGGCTTTATTCCCATGAAAGTGATTTTTCACTATTTATTCCATTTTTCTTGGCTTGGGCACAGTGTCTCCCCTGGCCTTCTTTAACTCCAAGACCACCTCAATCTGTGGCCTTCTCCTTAGCAAGGACAAAGAGAGGGACGAAGGAAAAAAAGGGTAGCAATCATTGATTTGGACATGATCTCTAAGCTAGGTAGACGTCAGGGGAAAAAAAAGAAATGGCAGTTCAGAGATTTAATACAACAAAAGGTATTGAGCACCTACTCTGTTCAAGGTGCAGTGACTTCAGAGATAAAGAAGAGGTGAAATTAAGATGGATGTTGAAGGATAAGTAGGATTTTAATAGACAGAGATGGATGCAGGCAGTGTGTTATAGGCACAAGGATAGCACAAGCAAAAGTAAAAGGGTATAAAGTAAAGGACATGTTCAGGGAACATAAATTGAGTTTGACTAAAACAGAGGGTACAAGACAGTAGTGGGGGACAAGGCTGGAAATGGATATCGAAGCCCTGTTATGAAGGTCTTGAATGCCTAGGTAAGGAGTTTGTAACTATTTTTTTTAAGCAGTGGGGGCTTACCAAAGGCTTTTGAGCAAGATAATGACATAATCGGGGCTGCATTTATGAGATCAACCTACCAGCAATATGTGGGGGCAGACTGAAACAGGAGAGCCTGGGGGCAGGGACACTGGTTAGGAGGAGGCTGCAATATTCAAGGCAGTTGGTAATGCAGGTCTGGGCCAAGCTAAGAGGATAATTGAGAGAAACATGTTTCAAGAAAGGATTTGTCGCTGTCAAATACGCAGAGAATGCAAGAAACATGAGGACTGATAAAAGGCAGCTGGATTTGGTAATTAGAGGTCACTGGTGACCTTTATGTCAGCATAGTCAATGTGGAGGCTATAAGTCTGGACTCCTCTTCAGAAATTTGGCCATAAGGCGACTATGATAGAGCTGTAGTTTGATGAAAGGGTCCAGCTTAAGTTAGAGAGTGGACATTGTTAATGGATCCAATCAGTTTGTGATTTCCTCTAGCAGAGTGGTTCAGATTCCTAGATCAATGGAAATCCACAGATCACAAATGACCATATTGACATATTAGGTAAATATAATGTAGACTGATGAACTCAAAGAAAATACTAGAAATTTGTGTTTCAAACTGTAGTGTGTTTCCATTCAAACATGGGATTCCACGGGGAGAATGTTTTCCAAAGTATATGCAACCTGTTGCAACACTTGTCATGAAACTGATATCTTATAAATAATTCATAGTGCGGAGCAGGACTAAGATCCCTGCTGTGTGTTCCTCATTTATGGCCCACAACTGAGACTCACAGCTTCTGTAAAGCCACTGAAAACAAAAATTAAGGCTGAACACATAATTTGGGGTCTGGTTAGACTATGGACCTTGGGTTACCATCACAAAATTATGGCAAATGGTTATTTTGCTCTGGCCCCCTAGCAATTTGCAGAATGCCAGCACATTTTAACAACACAGAACTAGAACTGACAAGATGACTCTAATTTCAACCTTACTTCATTAATATGAAAATGCTTTGAAAAATAAATCTTTGGCTAATGAAAACACCATCTGTTGATGGCTTTTTGCCACTGTTTTCTTACATTACGGGACATAATTTGAGGAAAACACTGAACATTTACTTACTCGCTTCCTATTCATTTACAAGGAATTAAAGCCTCCTCTCAAACTGGCATTGATTCTCAATAACGAACATATGCAAAGGGAAGCGGAGAATTGAAGCAATTACGCAGTCTATTTCCCCACCCTTCCTTATCATGCCTAGCACTGACGAATCATTTAGAACCAGAAATTCTGGGCCACTCTAGGTTTGAATGATTTCACTGATGTGGCCAAGCAATTATCTTGTTTATACTCTGACTGAGGAAACAAAACGGATACATATATGTGTGTGTGTGCGTGTGCATGTGTGCATGTGTGTGTGTGTCTGTATGTGTATACAATCTCCTTATGTAAAACTAAACATGTCTCTTTGTTGTTGTGTTGTGGTTGTTTGGTTCTGAAAAACTGTTTTGTTTTGCCCTTTTCTTGTGCTGTCCAGTTAATGACCAGGCCAGGCTCCCGCTGTCCAAGCCTAGTTAGTGCATCTTTCTCAGAACAGTTGAACGGCGACAGTGAGAGAGCCAAAGTGACAGGGAAGATTGGAATGGAGATATCTGCTGGGAGGAAACCGGGACAGGAGGTTGGCAGTGGGAGCAGGATGAAGCTCCCATTTCCTGCTGCAGGAGGTTACCTCTGGGTCCTTCTGTGCTTCTCCTGTGTGAGGGTTAGAGAAGCCATTTGAGCTATAAAACTGTGAGACCCTCTTCACCTCCAGGTGACTACATCATTAGAGTTCTCACAAAACTGTACGTGTGTCTAAACAGCACAAAGCGAGGGAAAGATTTGGCTGATTTGCATAATTGAGATTTTAAAAGGCCCAAAGTTAGCTAAATTGGCAGTCTACACTGATTCCATTTTTACCCAAGTTCCACTTCATTTGTGTCATATAGATTCAGCCTCCTTGTGTTCTGTTACAGCCTTCCCAAAGAGGAAAATGTGTTGCCGTTTCCGAGAAAGCCAGGCACAGGCTATTCTTCCAGACAGTATCCCATAAAAAGAAACGGCTTCTCTAACCCTCTGAAATAATTGCTGGCTTCTTTTTTCACTTCCCTAGACAGAGGTTATCTCAGCTAACTTTCTCATTGGCTCCCTCAAGAAATCTATACGTCAAAACACCAGCTCTTCATTACAGCCAGAGATCCCCGTTATGGCACACACTTGACCATGATCTCCACTTGTCATGCTCCGTGAAGGCATGTGTTTTCACACGTATATGAGCACACTTATATACACCTACCTGACTTAAAAAGGGGTGGAGCTTTTCTGTTTGTTCTATTGAAACATCTATTATTTCCATTGAATGCCTGTATTCTCTCTTGCTTTCTGAAAGGTACAAGGGGAACATTATCTAAACCTAGACAAGATCCCAACTGTTTTGATGTGAGAATTGAGCCTTGGGGGGTTTGGGGAGAAGTAAAGGGAAGAAAGGCCAACCCATCTGAAACTCAAGCCATCCCAATTGACAGAAGGCAATTTCATCTTTAAAAATTATCTGAGCCCATGACTCCGTTACTATTCTTTGACACGCTCTTTTTTGACATCCTGTCTACTCACCAATGTCTCCAGCTCTTCCAAAAGCCAGGAGCCAAAATCTTAGCACATTTTTGGGGTCGCATTCTGCCTTCTTTTTTTTAACTGCTTGTCTTAAAATACTTACTTTGCTTTTGCTTCAGTCTGTCACTTTATGTATCAATTACATACGGCCTTTCAACAGCAGAACACACCATCTGGTCCACAAACTGAAGCCCACACCCTTATGCCAGAGTTTACTCCTTCCCCAAACATTTATTTGCTGTTGCATAGACTTGGGCTATGTATCAGAATGAGATGCGGGTGATAGACTGGATGTATAAGGTCTACTCAGCTTGAGGTTTGTTAGGGAATAACCAGACCAGTCCTCCAGCCAGGTGAAACAGGTTACCATCCCTCTTCTTTTCAGAAGGTTCTAAAATCATCCAGCAAAGACTCACACTCCCTCAGTCAGATTATCAGAAATGCTACACAAACCATCCTGCATTCTTTTCTTTCCCCTCTCTTCAGGTGCATAGCATGGTTAAATCTCTACCTTAAATGTGTAAATTATTATTTGGACCTTTTAAAAGAAAATCCGTACTAAAAACCTAAATCCAGGGTTTATTTTGAACATACTCAGAATAGTGAGCCGAAGACAACTCTACTTTTCCAGAGGCCTCAGTAACTGTATTCCACTTGCACTATTCCTCTTTAGTTCCTGCCTCTCATACACATTCTCCTCTTTCTCCTTCACTCGCTCTTCCTTTATGTCTACCTTCTAGACCACTAGTGAGCTACAAGGCTCAATCCTGGGCCTCATTCAGCTCACTACTGCATGGCTCTACCTCCACGCTCAAGACACTCAAATCTTTGTCTCTGGCCCGGATCTTTCAGCCATCGCAAAGGCCTGAATTTCAATTCCTTCTAGGACACTTGCCCTTTCAGTTCTGAGAGTACCCCATGCTTTTTCTCCTCCAGGTATTTGAACAAACTATTTTCTCTTGACTAGAGCACTCCCTGCCCCCATCCCATCCCTGTCCCTCAACTAGGGATCCAAAAACCTGCTCAAAATATCTTTTGATGTCCCTCCTATGCTCTCTCACAAGCCCCTGTGCTTCCGCTGTCATAGCGCTCACCACACTGTCTTGGAACTGTGTCCTTAACTGTCTGTCTCCCCACAATAAGCTGAGAGCTCCAGCAGAGTTGGGACTGTGCCGTCTTTATCAGTGTAACCCCAACACCTCTTCTGGTGTTTGGTATCTTATAGGTGTACAGTAAGCGTTTGATGAATGAGTGAATATTGAATGACCCACATCACAACAACCTCAAATCTAAAGTCTAATCATCCCACCAAAACTGCTAGCCCCTTCCTAATTTCCCCATTTCTGTCCCCAATACCATCATTCTTCAAGACATCTCCTACTCAAAAATCATTTTTTAATTCTTTCTCTCAGTCATCTATTATACAACAGTCATTCACCAAGTCCTGCCAATTCTTTCTTCAGTCTATCTCCAGTTTGCCCTCTTCTCCAACAAATCCATTCATGATTCCCTGTTTTGGAGCTCGACGACTTCTTTTCCCTGACTCTTCCACTGTGCTTCAGAGTATCCCGTGCAAACCTCTGTCATGGCACTTACCATACTGAATTGGAATTTTCAATATACTTATCTCCCTTTCTAAAACTCAAAGCTTCTCAAGGCAGGGACTGTGCCTTATTTGCTGTGTCCCCAGCTCCTACCACAATGACTTGAACATTTGAAATGTTCAATAAACAAAATGAGCGTTCATTAATTGTCAAATGACTGAATGAATCCCTGGCCTAAATCCTTGGTGCTACAGTCTAAGTTACCGCCTGTTCTATCTTCAAGGGAGATAAAGAACAAGACATTACCTCATTAGATCAACCTTCATAAACTTGACTGTCATTATCACATTTTCCTCTTTAAAATTCATTTTTTTGGGTTCAATAATTCTTGTTTCCTTAATCTTTCCTCACCTATATTATACTTCTGTAATATGTTATTTTGCCCAATAATAACAGACGAGATTTTCATCCACCCAAGAACACTCTCTGAGTTAACATTTTGTAAAGTATTCTCAGACTGATGATTGTTGATGAGGAGAAGAAGACTTGGAACAAAAGAAATAACAGAAAAACAGAAAGATAAGAACACAGACAAGAGGGGTATCCACTTGTTAAACTTGCTCTTAAACCTAAGAAACAATAGAAAATATCTTTCAACACAGGGCCCCGAAAATACTATATGAGAACAGAGCCAGAGAATCAATATAATTATTGGAGGGAGAAGAACAGGGGTTCTAATGAGTTTTAGCACACAGTTTGAGTAGAGATGGAATAAAATGCATTTTTTACACACACACATACACACACAAAACACGTACAGATTTATATATATTGTAAGTAATGAAGAGCAAGTCTTGGACAATTAAGAGACCACAGAGAAGTATTATACTCATGGCCCCCTCATACCCAACTTATCTACAGATACGCCCACAGGAGATTAACACAGACACCCTCTCCTCCTCACACATAGTGATACGCATTTGTAGATACACAAAGACACACAGACACAGAGTCAGTCTCAGCCTCTCATCCATGCAGAAATACACACACTCATATATAGTGACACATACATATGTATGCAAATACAGCCTCTCTCAACCCAGTCTCTCATAAAGATATTTCTGTTTCTTTTATATTCATACTCATACTGGTTCAGAAACAGTCAAATGCCCATTGGTAGATAAGTTGAGAGGGTATCTGTCTTGGCAGACAGAAGTGGGTGTCAAGCGGGTGAGCAGACAAATGACTAGGAGGAGGTGGTGGCTGAGTGAGAATAGGTGGGCGGATGACAGAGTGACTGAGTAGGAAGAAGGACAAGTAATCAACTATGATAAGATTCTAGAATATCAAATTTTCCAACCTTTTAACTCTTGTTGTGGCTTTTCTTTGAACATTCTCCAAGTCTCATATCTCCCTTTTCTTTGTCTGGCAATCTTTCACTCTCTCTGTCTCAGTCTCTCTTCCTGTGTGTGTGTGTGTGCGTGTGTATATGTGTGTGTGTATTTCACTTTACCATTACAAAAAGCTTACTCTAGCACCAGGTAATATTTTATAACAAGATCTCTGATATGTAAATGTAACTGCTTTTAAGAATTATTTGTAGTAATGAATTTGTGGAAATGTAATGAGAAAAAGAAAATGTGCCTGTTTATTCCTTTCAGGAAATTCCTCTATTCCCCCTGGTTTTCATCAGCTATATTTTTGTCAGGCTGTGGGCATGGAAATGTGAAGACATTACTCTCAAAGAGAATTACAATAATCACATTTGATTTATACAGATGTTACCATAGGGTTAGGCAGTCGGAAAATCCAGCAATCAAAATGAATAGGCATTTAAAATTAAGGACATTCCATACTTTTGCTAACACTCTGGTTTTTAACATTATCAGTAGTTCACAGGAGTTTCTTTTTCAGGCTTCTAAAGTATTCACAATGGCAAGACAGATTTATATCTTATGAGAACCAAAGCAAGCTATAGATGTCGGTATACTTTCTGCAAATCCATTACAAATATTTAATTCATTTGGATTTCTTGAGCATATACTATATGTGCTAGACACTGAGGAGGATACTGAAGAAATAAAAGACATAGTTCCTGGCCTCGGGGAATTTATGGTATAGCTGGGGTGTGTTGGAGTGGCCTTTTGGGGTTTCAACTGAGCACTAAAGAATAGGTAGGATTCCTAAGCAGACCCACAGAAGATCACGAGTGAAAGCCGAGAGTCAGAAATGAGAATGGTATGTTTAGCAGACAGCTAGGAGGCTAGCCTGGGTAGATGAAGGTAGCATGTTTGAGAGTGGGAAGGGGAAAAGACAGATGGGCTGCATGGGAACCAAGTTGTACAGGGCTTAGAATATTACATTGAGATCTGTCACCAATAGAGAACCACTGAAATTTGACCTCTTTTTATAAAACCAACATTTATTAATATAATAATATCCATCTTTTCTAGGAGGAAGACTCACGTGACAATGAAAAACCTAAAATACAAAGCAGTTTTATAGAAATGCAGCACATATCACGAACTGAGATATATATTGAGGCTAGTACATGAAAAGAGAGGTAATGGAGAAAATAATTACTCTGATAGGCCTTAGTACTATAATAACTCTCAAGAACATAATTATTCTTTGAAATTGAAGAATTATTTGAGCCACTAGTAGCCTTCTGAAGGACGTGTAGGTAGACTGGACAACCAACTAAGGATAATAAACTGTTCTAAGTATCCCAAACCCTCTAATCCATTTTGAGTACATGTTAAGAAGACAGGCTGGCTTCTGGTTATTCTGATCTTTCAACTATAACATAATGGTTTGTTTATTCTTTACTGAACAAATAAATATTAGAGACCACTAATCCAAATCAGGGAGGTTAGTATAAAAAGGGTAGTTATAAATGCCAACAATGAAGCTCCAGAACCAAAAAGTACAAATAAACACCATATGAGTTACTGACCAGAAGGTCAAACCCCTAATTAGATAGATAGATATAAGGTCAAACCATAATAATATACATATATCATCTTCCCCTTCTGTAGGGCTCCCATCCTCCCCTCAGGGCCAGAGGAGTATGTTCAAGGCCATCTCCCCCATAGCTCTGACAGCAGGCTTTCTCCTTTCTCCTTGGGGAATAATCAAGCAGATTAAGGGGATAATCCTAAATGCTTTTCTAAATTAAAATTAACTCAAAGATGTGAGTATATGTGACACTAAAGATCAGACTTCCTCTCTGCTTAACGTGGAGAACTAATATCCTTCTACACTTGGCACCAAACCAAAGTGGCCCCCCCCAACCCTCCCCACACACAGAGGCTGCACCTCCCTCTCCCTCCCGAAAGTCCAAGATGTTCCAGACAACATAACAAACCACATGGTTGAGAATGATTCATACGTTTCCACTCTCCGTCCAAAAATGAGCAAAAGAAGTTTCCACTTAATTTATAATCAGAATTTTCTGCACAGTTCCTAAAAAATTAAAGGGGAACGATTCAAACTCTGGCCTTTCTTTCTCCAAAAATTACTGATTAGTTACAGACTAAAGTATTTTTTGGTAAAATACTTTTGTGCTCCATCCATCCCTGGAGACAAGGGCTATAGCTGCGCGATGCCAAATATCTAATCAATCATCCAATGTTTTCATGTTTTCGGATGTTTTCAAAAAGCTGGTGTTCTGTAGATACAGGCTTATCCTATCCAGTCGTTTGTTATCTCAATAGTACATATGGATACAGATTTTTCTGTTTGGAATATTTCTCAAGGCCAATGCCTTATTATAGTTCCAACACCTGCAAATATTTGGCAGAGATTGTTCTGTCCTCTCCATCTCCCCCACTCTTCCTGCAACCCCACCCCCATCTCTTGCCATTATGAAGCTCTAAGTTTATACAATATGTCCTTTCCTTAATGTTGTTAATGGTTTATCTGTGACCCATGAAATGTGCAGTTGCTGGAGCATAAAAGTTAAGTTTCAAATCACATTTCATGGGGAAAACTTAGATCCAAAACAAAGTGGCAGGAGGATATAGTAGAAAGGATACTTAACTCAAGATCTAGAAGCTGAGTTCCAGTTCCAATTCTGTGGCTTTGACCAAATCACTCAACCTACCAAAGTCTCAGTGTATACCACTTTAAAGTGTAGGGCTTCAACTAGACGAAGTCCAAGGCCTAACATCTTATGATTCTAAGAATTGAAGTCAATGAAATTATTCCTCTCTGCAGTCTCGATATGAATGAGAGTATCACCTTTAGTGAAACTAATATTGAACTTTCTACAAATTTATAAATATTAGATATAAGTAATCAAAAAAGGCAAATAATTGTCAGTGTGACTACTCTCAATATTGCTTCCAATAAATGACAAAAGGGAAAATGTTTTCTGAGTATTGCTACCTTCACCAGCATCATGATTTTTACGTAAGTCACAACAACTTTTCCAGAGCATGGCAAGAGGAAAATCTCCGCTCTCTTCTTGCCCTCTTTCCATCCTATCTGGGTCTTCTTTCCAGCTTGCCTTGTATATCGAGGCCCTATTTTGGGGTGGTAATCTTATTATTCATTTAAAAATTTTATTTTCTCTAATTTCTGTTAAGTAGCTCCCTTCTTAAGAGCAGTGAAACCATATAGCAGGCAGGCAATGGGAATAAAACAATTTACTGGATCTGACATTTATTAACATCAACGTGAGATAGTGGGGCTTTAAAAAACAGGCACTTAGGTTTGCACACAAATATTACATGGCACAACAGCTTCGCAAAACTCCGTCCACTGAACACAAATGAAAGACTAGGAACTTCCAAAGCAGGGCCCGCAAACAGGTGCTTCAGTCTGTAACCCACAAAAACGAACACTGGCACAAAATCTGAGACTGGATTAAATATTCATTGCCTTCAGTTTAAATTCTTAGTTCAGATATTTGAAGATCCCTCCTGACTTTGTGGCACACTTAAGTTCTTTTCTTGACTGTTTGTTTGTCTTGTTTTTTAAGGGAGGCTTAGAATTAGCTGGTGTTAAAAGCTTAATGGCAATTTGTAGTGGCCAATGCCAAATTTTTGTTTCTTTAGCATACTGAGTGTGCAAACACATACACTACTGTCCCCCCAAAAAATCTCTCACCTACATAGACACACTCAGACACCTCCACCCACACCTCCACAGAGACACACCTATCCTTCCTATTGCTATACGCATACATATGCAAATCAGCACATATGCTAATGATAGTACACCTACACAGGTACTCACATACTTAAAAGAAGAGGTGGAAAGATCATGGCAAAGATATGTAGTGTGCAGTATGTCACTGACAGAGGAGACAGGGTGCTGTTTCCCTAGACAGACTACTGGTGTGACGGGCCAGGGCCTAACTCCCCCAGAATTGCCAGAGGTGAATGAATGCAAGCAGGTTTATGCAACAGATGAAATAGGTTCCAGTGAGAGCTTGCAGGTCAGTAGGTTCTTCCTTATGAGAACAACTTGGAGTTAATTTGCTCCTCAGATAGGAAAAGCGGCCTGTTTTATCAGAAAACTCGCTAACTGTATAACTCTATAAAGAGACAAGGTTGTGTAAGGGATATCTCCCAGATCCCTTACCTTGAGTTTCTCAAATCGATCATTCAGGGATGCGACCTGATGGTCTCGGTGACGCCCCACCAGTTTGCATAAGGCACAGATCAATTGGTCATCAGATACACAATACATGTTCACTTTCTCATTCTCATGGTCCAGGCAGGTGATCCCTCGAAGATGTGTGTCTGGCACTGGTTCCACCAGGCGATGGCTGGTGAAAGGTTTCTTGTTGGGGTGTGTGGCCCGCAGGCAACGGTCACAGTAGGAGACCTCACAGGTGATGCATGTTTTCACTGCATCCCTTGGCGGGTCCTGCTCACAGAATTGGCAAGCAATACGCTCACTAGACATGGCGGTGCTGGGCCTGTAAGTCCTCTCCCGGCGGCTCTCACTTGGGGAATTGGGCCCACTGACTGAAGCCTTCTGGAAGCGGTCAATAATGTTCTGCAGAGTCACATTCCTCTTGAGGCCATCCAGGCCGCGGTGGTTCAGTGAGATAACATACCTACACGTAGGACACTGAAAAGCAGTAATGGGTTCAATGGATTCACCAGAGCTGCAGTTCGAGACCAAGATGCGATGGGCACAGCTGAAGCAGAGGCTATGAGCACAAGGGAGCAGAAGGGGGTCTTCAAACAACTCTAGGCAGATTGGACAGGTCAATTCAGACTCCAGTGTTTCCATCTTTAGTGAAAATAATCCTGCTGAGGCATTAAGAACCGCAGAGGCTGGGCTTTCACCTGCAAAGAATACAAAGCAAGAGTCATTAAGCATTTCCAAAGGAAACGTGGATATGGCGTAATTGTACACTAACCAACGGAGGCTTTCCATGCTGGATTCCCCAGGGACGCTGGGGCAATAGGAAAGTGATTTGGGAATTAATGAGAAAGATTTTCTTCCCCTTCAAACCTTGTTTTTGACCAATGCCTGAGTTTCTTTTCCTGCACTAATAAATAGAACCCAGTGGCCATATCTGAATCCTGGTTTATGATTAACATTACTATGCCAGCTCACGACACTGGCATGGATCATTCTCTCGCATATTCTCCACTGACCTCTCTTGTCCTGGACTATGATGAACCTGAGGCCCTGCAAAATTCTCTATCTCCATTCTCCAATATTGTTTTCTATTTTACTTCAAAGTAAAATATAAGAGCTGCTCCTATTTCACATCGAGTGGAAGGAAAACAAGGCCATATTTCAAACTAACTCCCTAGTTCTTGAAAGGATTCCATTCTTGGAGCCTGCATAAAAAAGAGGAGAGAACTTTAGAAAAATGTAGTTCTTGGTGCAGGATAATAAGTTCTTCAGAATGTGAACTTGAATTACTTCCCATTACCACACATGGAAATTTCTGTTCCATCCCATTTCCAGTAAACTGAGTTACCACAGACAAAAGATGATAGTTTTCACTTTCACTTTCTTCCCTCACCTTCAGAAAACTCTTCATCAATCTGAATGAGAAATGATTTCAACTTTCTCAGAAATAGTTGCTGATCAATAATGAAGACATATTACCTCGTGGCTTCAGTTTGATTTTATTATTAAACACCCGCTGAGCTAGCACAAGCCTACTATGAAGCCCAGCCCCCCCATGCATCTTTTCATACTTCCTAAAATATAACAAAATGCAAATCAAGATCTAGGTATAAATTAGCAAGGTGGGGAGGCAGAAATTTTCAGACCTGTTAACCTTTATTTTAGTACGTGCATCAGAGTAAAATAAGTCACCTAATGAATAAGAAACTAATCTCTTGGTCAATCTATCTCTTCTTTCACAGACATTTCTGAGCTGAACATAGAGATACTTATTGCCATGGGTCTTCCATTAATTAAAATCAACACCCATAAATATTCTAAGCTAGGCTTAACTAAGTAAAAATAGAAAATTTATCTTATCAACTGTAAATGTTAATCTTATTCACATGAAAGAGAAAGGCATCTTTTGCTTTTGAGTAGCTTTTGTTCATCATCTCACTATCATTGGAGAACCTCATCAGGGCTTGAAAATTTGCTTCTGCCATTGATATTTGCTCAGATTTTGTCATCTATCAGTGATATCTGCATAGCCCTCTCACAGGATACTTAACTATTGAGTACAATTATACCTTGTGCATAAGTACAATAGATGTATCCCAAAAAGGTGTTTTTAAATCAAACCTTTTAAGTGCATTGAACTAACCAGCTATTTAATGGAAACTATAGGAAACTGAGCCGTAAAAGTGAAAAATCTTTTTGTAAAACAGTCACTCTCGGTTCGTTTGATAAGTTCAGATGTTTGTATAACCACTTTTTTAAAGATGAGACTTGTGGTATTCTTATTTTACAATTTACAAGTGCTTGAAAATTGTTGGCTAGTATTTTGTAGCTTATAACATCTATCAGCATTCACCTATAGAGATGAAAAAGTGAAACAATTAAAATGCACATATATCATAGAATCTTAGAATTGGAAGAGACTTTCGAGATGACAGATGCCAACTTCCACTCAAGGCAGGAATATTACCTTTCATAGCTTCACCTGCTATCCCTCAGACGCTCAAATTCAACATGTCCATAAATGAACTTGTTATTCTCCCCTCCTCCCAAAAAACAAAACATTTGCTCCTCTTCCAATTTTCCCTATCTGGTGGATAACATCATCCAAGTCTAGAAACCTAGGAGTTCTTTCATTTACATGTTTATCACCTCAGTCGTGGCTTCTAGAACATTCTGTTTTATTTCATTTACACATCTGTGTCTCCAGCTATCTCTCCCTGCTCCTTGAAGGGCATCAGCTATTTCATATTTTTATTCACAGTGCAGTGCCTCACACATACTAGGTATTCACTAACTGTTAAATGAAGGACCCCTTAAACTAGAAGTTAGAAGAAGGGACCTAGGATTTACTGAGCACCTCCTGTATTCTGAGTACTATGTTAAGCAATTTACACACATTATTTCATTAAATTCTATCAGGAAGCCTATAAGGAAGGTACTACTACTATACCCATATTATAGTTAGGAAATTGGGGTTCAGCACTGTTAAGTAAATCAACCTGGAACGTACACACCCAGAGCGCTGGGTCAGTCTAATGCCAATGCCTGTGCTCTTTCCCCTACACCTTTATTTCAATCATCTCACCTCCTTCACTGAAGTTTATCTTGACTATTTACAAGAGGGTTTCTAAACAGCATGTTTCCGCTTCTATTTTGGTCTCTGTGTCCCTGAGCTTTCTCTGAATCTGCCTCTCATTCTGAGTCCCTTCCAGAATCATATCTTTTTCTTCTAGGCCCATCTCCACCTCACACTGCATTTCTACTGCTATCTCGTCCAGAAATGCATGTCTGCATTCCTCAATGTCTGTGTTAGAAGCTACCTGGGAGAACAGAGTGAGACCTCCCGCCAAAATGACAGTTGGTCAGGAGCATTGCTGAAAGACGTCTATGTGTTGAAACCTCTAAAAAAACAGAGTACCACAACCCTTCTAAGTCTTAGCAGGGTGCCGTATAAACCCTTCTGTACAGAGGAAAAGCTCTCCAAATTTCCCTGGAATGCTAAAAATTGTTCCCTACTAAGTGTGACACTTGAACCTTACTACGAAATTAAACTTGGGAAAGCATGCTATTGGTCAGCATTGCCTTGGAGAGGGTCAAAATAGGACTTTTAACCAGGAATTTCTGAACTTCCTTGAACTGTTTCAAGAATGTTGTGTATATGTCATATATGCATTTTCATGGAGAGAGGACTGTCCATAGCTTTCAAAACATTCTCAAAAGAGTCCAAGATGGAAAAAAAGTCAAACTCTAATGCTCTAAAATAGCCTATCTTAACTGATTTCAGCTCTATAAAGGCTAATGTAAGATGGCTACAGTCTGTTGCTTATGGTAGGTAACTTTTTTTTTAAAGATTTTATTTTTTTTCCTTTTTCCCCTCAAAGCCCCCCAGGTACATAGCTGTATTATATTCTTCGTTGTGGGTCCTTCTAGTTGTGGCATGTGGGACGCTGCCTCAGCGTGGTTTGATGAGCAGTGCCATGTCCGCGTCCAGGATTCGAACCAATGAAACACTGGGCCGCCTGCAGCGGAGTGTGCAAACCCAACCACTCGGCCACGGGGCCAGCCCCTATGGTAGGTAACTTTTTTATACTGTTTCTATTCTGTTCTATTTTATCATCATGTAGTAACTGCTTTAGCCAATTTTAGGAAACTGAATATTTTTTCAACTTCTTCAAACATCTGTTCATCTCATGTCTCATTTATGAGGCCACCTTGTTCCAATCACACCTTATATTTCAGCATCCTTTCAATTATCTCCCATTTGCCCTACCTCCCTGATTATCTAAGGACCTTTCTCCTTAAAATTTTAATGTGAATTTGCTATATGCCAGGCACTAAATAATACCCTTTACATGCATTGTCTCATTTAATTTTCACAACAACCTTCTAAATGGTAGGTACCATTATTACCCCCCCCAATAAAAGGTAACTTGTCCAGGGTCACATATGTTTGCAAGCAGCAAAGGTAAGATTTAAACCCAGAATAAAACCAGGAGTCCAGAAATAAACTCATATACTCATATATTTATGGCTAATTGACTTTTGGCAAGGATTCCAAGACCATTCAATGTGGAAAGAATAATCTTCTCAACAAATGGTGCTAGGACAACTGGATATCCCTATGCAAAAGGATGAAGTTAGAGCCCTACCCCATACCATATATAAAAATTAACTCAAAATGGACCAATAACCTAAATGTAAATGTGGAAACTATAAAGTCTTAGAAGGAAACACAGGTGTATGTTTGGAAACTTAGGTTAGGCAATGGTTTCTTAGATGACACCAAACGCACAAGCAAATAAAAAAAATAGATAAATTGGGCTTCATCAATATTTAAAACTTCTGTGCTGCAAATGATACCATCAAGAAAGTGAAAAGACAGCTCACAGAATGGAATAAAATATTTGCAAGGCATTTATGTGATATGGGTCTCGCATCTAGAAATATACAAAACTCTTACAAATCAACAATAAAAAGACAGAAAAAAAACAATTAAAAGCGGGAAAAGGAGGGGCTGGCCTGGTTGCACAGTGGTTAGGTTCGCATGCTCTGCTTCGGCAGCGTGGTGGGGTTAACGGGTATGGATCCCAGGCACGGACCTATGCACCGCTCATCAAGCAATGCTGTGGCAGTGTCCCACATACAAAATAGAGGAAGACTAGCAACAGATGTTAGCTCAGGGCCAATATTTATTACCAAAAAAAAAAAGGGCAAAAGATTTGAGTAGACATTTCTGCAGAGAAGATATACAAATAAGTGATTACTAAGCATATAAAAAGATAATACTTAACATCATTAGCCATTAGGGAAATGCAAATCAAAACCTCATTGAGATACGACTTCATACTCACCAGGATGGCTACAATACTACTTCACATCCACTAGGATGACTATAATTTTTAAAAAATAGCAAATTCCAGCCAAGATGTGGAGAAATTGGAACCCTCATACTTTGCTGGTGGGAATGTAAAATGATGCAGCTGCTTTAGGAAATAGTCTGGCAGTTCCTTAAATGGTTCAATGTAGAGTTATCATGTGATCAAGAAGAACTGAAGATGTGCTCACTCAAAAACTTGTTCACAAATGTTCACAGCAGCATTATTCATAATAGCCAAATGGTGGAAACAACCCAAACGTCCATCAACTGATGAAGGGATAAACAAATGTGGTATATCCATACAATGGAATGTTATTCATTGAGAAAAAGGAATGAAGTACTGATACATCCTACAACATGAATGAGCTCTGAAAACATTATAAGTGAAAGAAGCCAGTCACAAAACGCTAAAAATTATATGATTCTCTTTATACGAAATCCATAAGAATAGAAAGTAGACGGGTGGCTGCCAAGGGCTGGGGGAAGGGAGGGATGAGGAGTGACTGCTAATGGGAATGGGGTTTCTTTTGGGGATGACGAAAATGTTCAGGAATTAGATAGTGGCGATGGTTGCACAACTTTGTGAATATACTAAAAACCACTGAATTGTACACTTTAAAATGGTGAATTTTACGATATGTGAACTATATCTCAATTAAAAAAAAACCCAGGTCTGACTCCAAAGTGTGAACAGTTAATCACTATACTATACTGCCAACTGTACCTATGGAGTATTTCTAAACTCGATTGTATCGCTTACTCCTTTCAATTGTTTTTCTAAGTCAGTGATTCTCTGTCTAGGTTTTGCAATACTCTGGGAGATCTCTAATGAGTAATGGGTGTCAGAAAATTCTCAGCTCCTAATTTTTATTCATTTAAAAAATATAATACTCTTAAAAAATATTTGACTCCTCTATCACAAAATACGTTTAGGAAGTACAGGGGGAAGTTGTGTGACAAAAGAAAAACAAGAATGGCAGAGTGTTGCAACTTCAGAAAGTTTGTGAATCACTAGTCTATGCAGAATTAGAGAGTGTGCTAAGGATAAAGAAAGAATGTGAACCTGATAGAGTGCAACTCAATGACATGTAATCATGAAGCTTTTGCCAGAAAACACCATGGTTTGTCTTAAAAATGCATTGATGAAATGTCTGGGAGGACAGACCAATGGCCATATTAAGAAACAAATGCCCACATCCATATACACTGACTTGCTCCCTTCCATTTAGTTACCACCATGTAGTCAAATATGTATGCTTATGTATTTGCTCTTGCTCTATTACAAAACTGTTGCTGTATAGCTTATCTTCATCCTGCATCCCCGCTTCTGGCTGAGACGCCTGAGAAAAGAAGTCGATGAGAATAAACTATAAGGTCTCATAAGGCTCTGTGAGTAAGTAGAAATACAAAAGAGGAGTTTCAATGCGGGTGATTAAGATAAAAATAATACATTGTACACTTACAAAATGAAAGACTGATCTCAGCATCACCCTCCAAATCCAGCATTCAGTTAACTCTGATCAGAGAGAGAAGCCGTGATCTGCACTTAGCAGAATTCTATTATTTCTAATGTTATTTGAACATAATTAAATGCCCACTTATTTCAACAGTTTATATTCCATCTAATTTTCATCTTCCAGGTCTGCAGAGCATGGTTCTCAGCTCTCACTACCTCCTGAGGTGCCACGGTCTCTCCTTCACAGAAAAATCATGAGTATGAAACGAAGCCTGACCTCTGGGCTGTAGAATGAGGACTGAGCTGAGTTGCAGGTTTTGTTTAAAAAACAGATTAATATAAAATAAACATTCTTCAGGATATTAACATTAATGTCCTGTGAGCTCTTCCTTAAAACACTAGAAACTATCTCCCTGCCTCGGGAGATGAGAGAATGAGTCCTTAACTGTAAAATGTCATTCAAGTTGAACTAGAATCACCAGATGATCTCTTTAAGATGCTTCCCAGCTCTGACATCCTATTATTACAGAGCTCTTGCTATCTGTTACCACATAGGAAAGACACCTTGGATTATTGAAAATTACCTCCTCAAAACACAAATCTTATTTATTAGAGTGACTAGAAAGGCTGACAAGCGATGGGCATCACCATGAAAGGAAATGGAAATAAACAAAATGCATTACTTTCCCTTGGCTAAGCTAAGGTGCTGAAGGACAGTGGCTGGTTTTGCCTGTTGTACCTCAAGGAAGATATAATGGGTGTTCTAGAGGACAACTAAAGGGAACAGGAGTCCCATGGGAGTATAAATAATGAGAACACCTTTTGGAACTGAAAAGGAAGACAACAAATCCTAGAATACTATTAGTAGGAAAGGACCCCCTTGAAGCTGAAAAAAGATCATTTGGGAACATAAAAGGCAACCAATGTACAGGATTTTCACCCTAAAAGGATAAAGACTGAAAACAGAAACTCAGAAAAAAGAGGCCAGCTGGTCAGTAAGCATAATTAATAATAACAGTCATCTTACATTTGTGTGCCATTTTATACTTTTCCAATGGTTCCAGAGCCATTATCTCATTTGATCCTCATAATAGAGCCTGGTTGTAGTCCTACTTCCAAACTGAATTACCTGAGTGATCCTACGTAAGACATTTAACCCACTCGGGCCACAGCCTTCTCATCTGTCGAATGAAAAATACGTGCCCGACCCATCTCACAGGTTCTTGTGAGGACCAAATAAGGATAAAATAAAATTATTAACTTGCTTTATATAGATGAGAATACAGATAGTCTCATAATACATTCACAGATGACAGATACGCAGCAAGTTATTAAGGAAATGTTTGCAATGTTTGGAAATTCATCCCAAACACATAGTTGACATAATGCAGGACAACCACACTCCCTCACACGTTCTCTGGAGGACCATGGGTCCGATTGTGGTATTTCTTTCTTTTTTTTTTTTTTTTTTTTTGTAAAGATTGGCACCTGAGCTAGCAATTGTTGCCAATCTTCCTTTTCTTCTTCTTTTTCTTCTTCTCTCCAAAGCCCTCCCAGGCCCAGTACGTAATTGTATATTTCAGTTGTGAGTGCCTCTAGTTGTGCCATGTGGGACGCCACCTCAGCGTGGCCTGATAAGTGGTGCCATGTCCGCGCCCAGGATCCGAACCGGGAAAACCCTGGGCTGCCGAAGTGGAGGGTGCGAACTTAACCACTCGGCCACAGGGCTGGCCCTTGATTGTGGTATTTCTTATGCTCATGTCTCCTCTGTTGGACTGGACTTCCCCCAAGGGAAAAACTGTCTCTCTTCTTTTCTCTTAAGCTTTTATCATGCACAGAGAGAGCTCAGGACTGGAGGTTGATTACTGACTGACAGAGAGTGCCAGAGTCAGTTCCTGTCTAATAGGTTATTAAAGCCTACTTAATATTTTATACTATGTGGATTTAATGATATTTTCTGTACAAAAATTAGCTCCTAAATCCAACCCTTGGCTATTTTATAAAAGACAGTCATTATAAACATTAAAAAGAATATCACAATAGCAGAACTGAAAGTCCTAAAGCTGCTACAAATGCAAAAGATTAATCTAAGTAACCAAGAACTGGGTTTGCCAAGGTAACCCATGATAACTGACAGTAATCCTAACTACAATTCATAACCCCTTTATCTTAATGCAGATTACAATGGCAGCTGCAAGGCTGGGCAACAACTGGAGAACAAACTTCATTTACCTACTGATACCAGTACAGATTTCCATCTATTCTCGGACTGCTTTTCCCAACCTCTGTTACCCAATGAAATATTTGTAAATTTTTAAATGTTCAGTGACACACCTGGATGGGCAGTCATCTCTACTTCTACAGAATAAAATTGGCAATATATGTATGTAGGGCATGCTGTTGAATGTCAGGCTGAGAGGACCCCAAGTTCAGGTCAGAAACAAGGGACAGAGAACAGAAGCCTATTTGAAATCAAGCTTCTACTCCCCTGGGAACCACAATGATCCTAGCAACACTGAACAAAAGGCTATAGACAAAGCAGTCGAGGATTCTGGACCATAAACCATTTTTCTATCTCTGGGCTTTATACATTCAGACACGTCACTGTCCCGCATTAGCATTGTCTACCATGCCCATACATTATGCTCCTAACTGGGCAAACTGAAAATACTGGGATTTTCTGTTGCAGGAGGTTTTTAGATTATATAATGAGTTTGTTATCAGATCATTTGGTCTCTATAAGAGGAAGATTCAGAGACTGGGGACACTGTTCATCAACCAGAGGAGTCTGACCTGCAGGAAAAAGGCTGAGACAAAGCCAAGGTCAGGCAGTCAGAGCTCTGCAGGGAGATAAGAACCCAAGTAGGACAAGTCTGACTAAGGATACTTTCCTAACCCACTTAGGCTGAACCAACACCCTAGTGTGCATTCAGGTGAACCCCACAAGGAGAAGGGAGTGGTGGGATGTTGGCACATTACTCAAAATCCCTCCACCACCCAGACTTTCGCCATCTAGTAGTCTTAGCAGCTTATAGGATTTCTAAGGGAAATGTAGGAGCTGGGAGATTAACTACTGAAAAGATTGTGCCTGCCTATGGTGATGGAAACAGGCAAGATGGAAAAAAAGAAACAATGGGAAGACCTCCAGTACCCATGGAAGACTCTTAGCAGAGTTTCAGTTCATGAAAATGGGGAGAGAAACATATACTGATCCTTGGAAGAGAGGGGAAGTAAGAAGTGGACTAGCAGTCTGCACAGAGGGATAAGTGGAGTTGGAATTTCTTGTCTCAGCACCACTCAACTGGTCTTCTCAAGTGTTAACACCCAACACACTGGTTGAGAGACACTTTTCTAGTCTCTTCTCTACAGTGCTCAGTGACCAACACAATGATTTTGAGAGAACTGAAATACAGACATTAGTGCAACACCACCTTGCTACCAAAATTTCATTCGTCAAAAAAGTGAACAATTGTGAACTCTCCTGAACTGTCATATATCCAGTATCAACATGTTACACTTCATATTTTGATGACGCAATGCTCTAAGTCAAGACACCCAGCTTAATTAAGGAGGTGCTTCGCAAATACAGTGCCTCGTTTTCCTTTTTGCACAGAAGAGAGGACAAAAGCTTAATGCTAAATGGAAATGGAGCACCCCCTGGCCTCCACTAGCAGCTGAATCCCATGGCTTAACAGCGAGGGAGTTACCAAGATCCATAAGGACTGAACGACAGACAAACATGAAGCCAAGCAGGTACCTCCGAGAAGAGCCATTAAAGACACATTCCGTGCCTCAGCCCTGTCTTCACTTCCCTTTTAGGGCTCTGTGTCCCTTAGGAAAGAGAGGATCTGAGCGCTAAGGGATAGAGTGAAAAGAGGACATTCTCTCCTCTTCACCAAGCCAATGAGGTTTACTGAGTGGTAAAGACATGGTCCTTTTGCAGTTTCCTTCTCAACTGTCATGGTGTCAGCAGATTTTATGGGAGGAGAGATGAGGGAATGGACAGGCTCACTACCCAGAGCAATTTTTGGATGCAATTATGAGACTCCACTGGCACTGCTCTAGGAGCTGCAAGTTGGAGCAAGTTGCCCTGCACTTAGAGGAGGGATTAACTAAACCAATTTCATCTAAATCAATTTGCACTGTTCAGATGATATGTTCATGAAGCAACCAACTCACTGATTTTCGGCAGTACTTCCCGGGGGGTGGCTTTGCAAGGTACAACATGCTAGATGAGAAGTCTAGTAGTCATGAAAGGGAGGGAAACAATTGCCCCTTCATGTCCCTAGCCTCTACCCCAGCCCCACACAGCCCCTCCCCGTTCTAATCCTGGAGCGGCAAGGAAGGAGATAGGCCTCAAACAATCAGGAGGCCAAAATACTGGACCAAAACTGAGGCCTCAGCCCAGTCAGCAGAGGACTCTGCACATTGTAGGCGCTTAAGAAATATTGTTGACTCACTGCTGCTAGATGCTAATCATGCTTATACAGCCATGCCTAAAATTACTTATGCCACTTTTCAGTAGAAATTAACGAACTGCCCCCGTATAGGCTAAAATTGGGTGAGGTTATGTTTTCAAATGAGTCTGACTCAGATTATTAGGTTGGAGCACATTAGATATGATTCAAGCCTCAACTTAAAATAATCACCATTATTCTGTGTGCCTAGTTTTATGTATGTTTTCATTCAGTTCTACATGCTTTAGGGGAAAGTAAAACAGACTTAGGACCTAAGTACAATGATAGATTTGGCTCCCAGGAGGGCTAATAATGGCAAGTCAGGGTTTCCAGTAAACTAGGGTTCCTACTTACACTCAATCTATTATCCCAATAAAAGGTAAATGAAGTACTTTCTTTCAAAAGTATAATGCTGAGGGTTTATAGTACCCTTTCATCTTCAAAGGACCAAGCCAAGACTCACAATAGCCAGTACACAATATTACGCCTTTTACTCAAGCACATCAACTATGAAAGAAAGGTCATAGGAATGTCCTAAGGCCATAAAGCCAATGCAACATCACATTTGGGACGAACTCTGATCTTCTTGGCTCCTAGACCTGTATTTTAATCACATAAATCAAGTTGTGAGGAACAATGAGGAAAAATCTAATTCACATTATATATCTGTATTAAGTCAATTGATTGGGCAGAAATATATAAAAAGAGCAAAGACTGCCCCCTCCCCGCAGGGCAGTGATGAGTGCAGAGGGATGAAAGGGGGGATGTGAGGGTTAGGGGTAACCAGCTGGGGCAGAACAAGAAGTAGGGGAGGGAATCTCCTGATTGAGTGTTCCCCTTCTATTGGAACACTGCCCGAGAACTGATTAGAGTACTGGGAGGGAACAGAATGGGGTTAAAGGCAGCCTTTATGACCCAGCTTGAGAATGAGAGGAATCACCCCACACACAGTACTTGTCTATTTACACAGTCTCTAATATATTCCTTTATAAGGGCTCCTCCTCAGAGACACACACCATCACTATCCCCCCACCCCACACTCCGAAATCCTCACAAAGGCAAATTGGATGAGAAGCAAGAGGCTGCGTGGCTGGGAGTTCACAGGTTGATGGGGGCAGTCTGGAAGATGGGGGGCTTCTGGGTGGGCAGGTAGGTGTGTGACCATGTAGGAAGAAGGGGAGTGAGCGTGAAGACGGGTAGGGGAGTGTGGAAGAGAGAAAGTGAAGAACCCAACGACCCCAGGATCCCAATTTCCTGCTCTAAAAAGCGCCTCCAAGAAATAACGTGCTGCACACGAAGTGTTAAGTAACCTAAACCTTATCGTCACCAAAAATGTTTCTGTAAATCTACTCTGCCGTTATTTACTTAATTCTTAGGAGCCAGGAATGGAAAAACCCCACCTCTCCCCGGCTCGGTCGCAGTCTGTCCTGTGGACAAATGTAAGTTTTCCCGCTGCCCCACTGCGCTGGTTTCACAGCTAGGCCAGAAATAAGGAGCCACCCAGACGGAGATTCGCGGATCGCTCCCCCGGCAGAAAAGGGATTAAGTTTCGCCCGGCCTCCCCGCCGGCAGGGTGGCCACAGCATCTCCGGCTGCTGCCACAGCCACCGCCACCGCCGGGCGGACGGCCTGCCGAGGGGCGCCGCCCGGGCCAAGGAGGCTCCCGGCCGCGGGAGCGTGGGAAGGCGGCGGGGTCCTTTCCCAGACTCGCGCCCCGGCACCAGGGGAGCCGCGGGACCGCCCGCGCCCGCCGGGCCGGCTCCGCGGGAGGCCTCGGCCGCCCCCGCCCCGCACCCCGGAGCGCGAACTCCGTCCCAGGAGGGCAGCGACGGGAGCCCGGCCCCAAGGGCGCCACGGGAGCCGGGGCCCGGCCGGAGCCCCGCCGCCGCCGCCGCCGCCGCCGCCACCT